>NC_092069.1:16400000-16510000 GCF_039877785.1 Chaetodon trifascialis
CTACAGTATATGGATTCCCTCTGAGACTCTGATACTTAACTCTAACAAGCAAGGCAGGAACAGTATGCTAGCCTGAAGCTCCCTGTAGGCCAACAGTGCCTGAGGTCAGAAACAAAGGAAATCACAGTTTGTGCAGCCTTGAAAAAGACAAACAGGAGCACAATACAAGCACGTCAGCTGACTGAATCATTGAATAATAAATCTGAGATGGGACGCTCATGCAGGCAATCAAACTATGACACAGTTGTCAGACTTTTTTTTTTTCAACATGCAAGTTTGGTGCAGCCGTAGGCTCAACCCCACCCTTGAACAGCAGTTGCACAATCATCGTTTAGCGACCTTTGCAAGGTACTGCAGGCCTGTCGAGCTTTAGATTTCTCCATGTGTTGAAGTGGTGGTGCTGATAACTAACCAACAACACAACTACAACAGCAAGTCTGGTGAATAGCTTCCTATTCAGGATAGTAATGCTAACATAGTGTGATATCCAAGGCCAAGGAGAAAATCATGAATGAAAGCTGAGATTAGAGGTTACGTCACAAAAGGTCTCATCAGGACTGGACTGTTTGGTAACAAGTGGTACATGCTACTATATGAGAGTTTATGCTAAAGCTGGATATGGTGCTGCTGCTCAGCCGTATTTCCGTTTTTTTTCTGGTAGCCACTCGCGGTATTATAAAGCATTTTCCTCATAGACCACCAGTGTAAAAAAAGGCATCTGTAATACTGTTGACAGCTACAAACATGTTCAATTACTACTGTTTATATTTATTTGAAACCATTGGGGTTTAATCTCTGTAAAACCTTTCCAAATCCTAGAAAAATCTATTTTTTTTCCTGAATAACATCAGTACAGTGGAAGAGCAGCTATTTGTGCTGTGACTAGACTACTGCACGTATTCAGAGAGCCGCGTACCCGCTGCTTCTTTATTTCTTTTTGCTTGGATCATCAACTACTGAGGATGCTGACTTTTTTTTTTCTTGCCATTTAGCTTCATCTTAAGTTTTTTGTTATGAAATGTAGCCATCAATTGCATATTCCTGAAGCTTTTACATGGTTGGAGTTGGAGTCAGCCAGGGGACTGACTCACAGAATTAGCATTGATGAGCTAGTTAGCTACAGGTCGTAAAATCTACTCGTTGCATCTGGAATTTAAGCAAAATCAAAATCGGTAATTATTGGCTTGAAATTAGATGCCTGCTTTTGTCTACCTCTGATATCAAAGTAGTTATTAAGCATTTGTGCTGGTAAATCTGCCACTGTTATGATTGTAAACTGCCCTTGGCTGACTGTATGAGAATGGAAAACTTAGCTAGACATCAACAATAACTGAGGGTTTCCTCGGAGATGGGAGGACAGGAAGGGGATGTGGATGGAAACCTCACAGCTCTATAAAAGTAAAGTCACTTGTTTAGGCTGTATGGGCACTGCATTTCTTATTTTTGCTATTTACAGTCACTTCTCAAGCCTTCACCGCTCCATGAGGCAGAAAATGCTGAGTAGCACCAACTACATACACATTGAGAACTACACACAACCCCTGAGAGTTCAGACGACAGCTCAACTTTGAAAAACCTCCACGAATAACCATCAGCAGCAGCAGCAGCAGCAGCAGCCTTGGCATGAATGAATCTCATCCTAAAACTTCTCTCTCGGCAGGTGAATGTGAGTCAGGGTGAATTTTGGAGGCACAGTGTCGAATCACCTGCTTGGCTTTAACTATAACTTCAAACTGAACTTTGGGTCGTTGCCTTCCTCGCTTCATCCACAGGAACTATTGATGTTTATCTTCCCTTTTTCATCACTTCTGTGTCAAAAGCCCCCGAAGACATCAAACACTCAGGTGAAAGAAAGAGAAGAAGCATCGGGAGATGATGATATTGTGTGTGTGTTTGTGTGTGTGTGTGTGTGTGTGTGTGTGTGTGTGTGTGTGTGTGTGTGTGAAGGAGGGACAGGTAAAGGAAGTAAGTAGGGTGCTCTGGGCACCAGAGGAGACTTTAATCATCAGTTGTTAGGTGCAGGAAGGGCCTTGAATGGCTCCATTGTTCATCTCTGGTGGGTCTGGGCATAAACAAACAAGGAGATGACGACAGGTGCAGGTAACAACTCTAGCTTCTATGTCCTTCTTTCACTCTGTCACATCCGTCTCTCTCCCTCTTAAAATCACTGACTGTACATGCACAGGAGCACTGATGACTGACGGCTGCAAGCCTGACACGTTGCTCGCTAAGTGAACCGCTCCTGCAGGAAAAAAAAATGTAAGATTTTGTTTGTTTCTACACAGAGCTGAAAAGTTCAACCTTCCCTTGACTTATTAAAACAAATTCCCCCTGACATCTTTATCATTCACTGTTGAATTAATCCTACAATGTAATATGCATCCAGTTTGGCACTTGAGTGTAGTATTCCTCTCCCTCAGCTCTGATACTTGACAGCACTTGGAGGAGACGAGCTCCATTTAAAGCTTTAATCCAACGTCAATTTGAAGAGGAAAAATCCCTCATGGTGAACAAAATAACAATGGTCTTTTCCTCTGTCTGACAAAAAGACGGACTGGAAACTACGAAGAGAGGGAGGGTTTTCCCATATTTCATCTGTCATTGCAGACAGTTTTGGTTTTATTAGTTTATGAGATTCTGCATCGACTCAGCCTGCAACCTAATGGGGGTAAATAAAGATGCGTTTGTAGTGCTCATTTGCTCATTTGTGCACGAAAAACCTGAGTGGAAGTGCTGGAAATTTGAAAAAAGGTCGAAATATTGAAAAAAATAAAAATGTGACAAAGTGCAATGGAAACTTGCGTGCATTTTGTGTACACCGGTGTTATTCATACGCTCTGTGATGAGTACAGCAGGTGGGGGACAGCTTGGTGGAGTGACAGAAGGTTTGTAAGACAATACTGTGGAAAATGTTTTTTTCAATACAATTTAAAGAAGAAAGAGTTACAGTTTCTCTGCTTTTCCAAGTTGCCAACTTTTTCCTGTTCGCTTTGGTCGGCTGGGTGGATGAGCTAGTATGTTGCAGTCCTCTTGTTATGAAACGTATTTGTTGCGCTGTAGAAAAGAGAGGAGTTAAGAGAGAAGCAAGATGAGAGAAAAACAAGTTCAGACCATTAATCATGACAGCTGATTGTGGTCTGCAATGCTAACATCTCAAATTACTTTCCTCATTCTCATTAGCACCTCTCTCTTTCTTTCTCTCTCTCTCTCATCTGTCTTTCCTCCCTCTTCCTCCTTGGAAAGCATCAGTGACAGCGAGCTGGATTATCTTTTTCTTCCTGTAGAAAAACCACTTGCCCCGAAATACAATAAATCACCGTCAATAATGCAGTTGTTAAAAAGTAATTGCCCTCACCTGGCAGGACTTTGGATGTCATCCACAGCGCTGTGCAGTGATAGAGACTTGAGTACTGAAACCGCAGTTGGTGTTAACAAGAAAAAGTGTTGATAGTTTTGGTCATGCACAGCATACCGCAGAGCAAGACAAAGCAATTTACAAGACAGGGTGAAATCAAGGCTTGAGCTCATGTAAAAGGAAGAAATGTGCGAATGGAGTCACTTTTATTGAAATTAAGGCAACAAGATGCCATCAGTTTTTATGAAAAATGATTTGCTCTGAAGTCAGAAACTGCCTGACCAACAAGTTTTTACAATCTGTGATCAGAGGCACGAGTGCAAACACAGTGTAGGTCATCTATGCAAGCTGGTTATTCCAACCCATATTTAAATTTACTGTTAGGTTGCGAATTTAGAGGCTGTAGTAATTGTGATGAGAGCAAAGGGGGAAGTCAGGTGATATAGCATAAAGAGCAAGAAAGGTTCTGTATGGAGGAAGGTGGGTGGACTTTGAACCAGGAGACCGCTGTTCATGTGCTGTGTGAAGCCGAAAGTCAGCTTTGACTTATTTTAACTGACGTACTTAAATTACAGAACAAACCAGATTATGACCTATTCCAAAAACAAACAAAGTCGTTTTTGTGCCTAAACCAACCCAACAGTTTCACAACGTCACACTCCCCAACAGACAGATATGTTGCATTGGAAGTCATCTGTAATTGACCTGTTGAGGACGTGCTGGTAATCTGTAAGCAGCACAGCACAAAATGGAAAAGAGGCTGAAGCAGGGTTAATACATTAGAAGATGGAGGAGTATCAATATGTGTATGACCTTGAATAAAAGCACATCACATTAACCCCTCTGATCACAAGCCTTTAATGGACTGGGATGAAACTCTGCGGAGCCGTTTCACAGAAGCCCTTAAGCCCTGCTTACACACAAATCTCTGGCAAGCCCACACATTGGCTGCAATTATGGCGCTTAATTAGTTGAACCTGTCGCAGATCGCCATATTTGGTGAAATGGTTTCTGGGGAGACAATTGGAGGAGCGGGGTTTGCGGTGCACAAATATCAGTGTTATAAATTTAAACATACCGCACACATTCCTTCAACGACGAGCCGTGAAGATTCACTGGAAGCAAACAAATCGTGCAACACTGCACCATAAAAACTAGAACAATGATCTTCTCCTCCACAGACATTTATCCGAACACGGCACAGACCAGTGCTTCAGTTTTTCTGCAAAATCATGACAATTAAAAAAAAAGAGAGAAGAGTTGGATGTATCCCTCAGGAGAATGCTGTATCTGTGATAATAGGATGTCATGTTATGTTTAATTACTGTATACTGCTAATAAGGCAATAAAAGAGCTGACAAATAGTCTGAGCACTTGTGTGTAAGCTGCAAGACTGCAAGCTCCATAGTAAACACATACAGCAGACATTGCAGGAAACATGATATGATATGAGTCACTGCAGAGGTAGATAAGCAAAAAGTTAAGAATCGTTAAACTTAAATGTGCCTGTAACAAAGAAAGCCAGAGATGCGCACACTGTGACATCACAGTCATTGCTTTGGCAGATGACTTTGTCCCCGGGTCTAACAAATGATATACAGACACACACGGCGCGTATACTGGAGCATGCCAGAGATACATGGACTGTGAACCACTTCGCTTTTATGTTTACCCTCACGTGTAGCGGCTTGTCTTACGAGGAACACATTTCCAGAAAATGTACTCTCATATCCGACGTGACAATTCAAATGACGCAGCAACAGAGGGAGGCCTGAAAGGGACAGAGGAAAAGTAATTCAGCCGCCTTTATCACCACTGCCTTTGGACGAAGTTTCCAGGAGGTTGAATTTTAGCCACATCTATACATCCCATCCCTATAAACACCTGACATTCTTCAAATGTAAGAGCTCAGAAACCCAATGATACAATGTGAAAAGAAAGAAAGTGAATGACAGAGTAACTGGAAAAAGTAAAGTTCACACTACTGCTGCTTCTTTAACTACAATCCAGACAAAACTTTTTGGGCAGCACAGTTGACTCACTATCTGTCTGGTACATGGTAACCAGTTGCAACTTCATTAACCTTCAGGGGAGACTTTTAAAGAGAAAAAAGATGTATGAGCTTGATGGGAATTTTCAGAAATGACTGCCTCTCTGCCCAATTAGCTTGCACGGCTGTGAGTCTTCCTCTTTGCTAAGCTCCCGGCAGCCTGCAGCCTCATGAAATATCATGAAATCAGCATGTCTTAAAATGCAAATCATGTTCTCCAAGTATGAAAGGAGGAGAAATGTGTTTCCGCACCATGAAAGAGGAGACGCAGGCGGCAGACTGACACTGGAGTAGAGCAGGAGGCTGGGATTGAAGATGTTTTTCTACATTCACCAGTGACCACGAGTCTTTCCCCAGCTTTCCTTTCTGAGTGCAAGATTTCATTTTCCAGTCAAGAAATGTTGTAATCAGTGTGTGGAACATGAATGAATGGAGGCCTTGATGGCACTTGGTTACATGTTTATCAGTGGCAGTAGCTCAGTCCACTGGCTTGGGGACCAAAGGGTGGCTGGTTCAAGCTTAGCATGTACTGGTTGATACAGAGGTGGTCTAGTAGCTGCAGAAATGCCAGTTCACCTCCGTGTGGAGCTGTGCAGAATGACCAAAACCTCAGTATTTTTAATTTCATACAGTGATAACGATGCGTATTACAATATACCACATTTTCTGCAAATTCGATGAATACTATTTATATGAAATTTATATAAAATGAACACATGGAAAGGCCTAGTTCTTACATTTTGGATGATATTCTTGACAAATAAATGACACATACTCATATTATTTTTCTCTGTTTATTGAAAACCTTCCAGCAGATTTTCAAGTATCTGCAACTAAATATAAAATATCAATGTATAGAATATAAAAAGGTCTGAAATAAGTCCACTTCAGACATTTCATACCCAAATCACGTCCATGCTACAGGTTTTGTATATTAATGTTTTTTAGGTATGAGCTCCATGTTTTGGCTGGTCGGATTATTTCGTCTGTCCAGAATTATCCCGTTCTGTGTCTCGTATCACTCTCCTCCATGTTTGTTTGGGTTGCGTCCATGCAATTTCCTGCCTGCCTGTGTCCCTGCCGTGGGGTCCAAATGAGGAAAAATATTACTGTAAATAGTGTGATTTAGAATTAGATAAACAAGGGCATAATATGAAATGATGGATGTTTTTATATCACAGGATGTATATTTTAATATTGCACAGCCCTGCCTCCAGGGGCACTGCCGAGGTGCCCTTGAACAAGTCACTTTAACCCTGAATCACTCAGGATGCTTTACATCACTTCCTTGCATATGCATAGGTTTCTGTCTGGGCTCAGACTAGCGCATATGTAAAAACTGCTAAGAGCGAAAATGAATTTCCCCGTGGGGACAAATAGAGTAATTATTATTATTGTCATGATAGATTAATTCAGTCGTCCAGCTTGTCTGAGCCTTCAGGTGTTTTCACACCAGCAGCGACAGTCAGTGTAATTGTGTGAGCAATTAAGAGCGAGGGTGCCAATCAGAGCTGCAGTGCGAAACCGACTGAGTCTGTTCTGTAAGCTCATACATGATTCAGTGGACCTCCTATACTGAACACACAGGAAGAGAAGACACAACATTAACAAAATCTGGACAGTGCATGAGATAATCCACTGGTGCAGACTGGATGGCATGCAGTGTACATGTATGGCTCTAACATAAATACTGAGGCTGTGGGGTGAAAACCTTTTATCTGCAAAATGGAACTAAGAAAATAACTTTATTTTTGGCTTCACGTCCACATTAAATTCCAAACCTGTGGATTATAGTGCTCATGCCTTGGTGCTGCTTCACAGTTCGGGATTGACTTTGCAAAGCCGTGACTTTTTGTGCACTTACATAAAGAGAAAAGTCATTTTACATTCACTCATTTAAAATCATTCAACTGCAACAAGGCCATAAAAATCAGCACCCTCTGTGCTGTCTTTAAGTGAGATAACTGAGTTCTGCCTGACTGCTACGACACAGAAAATGTTAATTTATTGAACCGTACATTTAAATAGTATTGTGTCTTGCCTTAACTGATGTGTTCAGCATTTCTGGAGCTTCTCTTAGAAATCAAAAGAATAAAAAAAAAAATTAAAGTAAAAGCATATTACTGTTTTACAATTTTACTTTTGAGGAAATGAGAAAAGGAATGAAAGAGGATAGATGTTTCATTTTAATTAAATAAATAAAATTTCCAATCTCTCTCCACATTGACATTTACATTTAATCACTCTTCAATGCACTTACTTGGATTTGGTGTCAAGGAACATCTGATCTGATTATGTTTATTAACGTAAACTGAGATATTGATATGCTAAAAGAGATATGTTCACCCTTGTAATGTACCTGCAACCAGTTTAAGCTTGCTTGCTCTGTTAGCTGTTGGTGAAAACATGCTTTTTCCACCACCCCTACAGCCGTGATGTAGCATAGCAACACCTTAACTCACAGTACTATTAGTACTATAGTACCTCCTTTCAGCCCATAGAGGCCAGTATAGCTACAGTGAGCAATAGCATTAGTAGAGTGTTTATGCATTTGTAGCATAATTAAAAATTTTTTGTTTGGAGAAAAAGTCAAAAATGTCTCTTTTGCATTCAACCTGTTGATCTCTGGTTTGACTGTAGAGTGTGTTGGCGGAGTAGTTGCACTGATGTTCATCGCATCTTCTGATGATACCACAGGACGTCGCCTACACAGCCCATGAGTCTACATGGTTTCGTTTTGAAGTTGTTGTCTCCTGGTTATTGGCATCTCATCAATAATTGCTGTGCCAGTGCAGCAGGTGGGTTAAAGAAGGAAAGCACAGAAAACTCCTGGTTTGACACGAAAATGGCTGATACACTTAAGAATGTTTAACTGAGCTTTCCAACACCCTCAGGACATTTTCCAGTGCCTGCGAGTACAAGAATTAAGAAAGCAGATTCCAGCACACGGAGGCTCCAGCAATGTTCTTTTTATATTTGTATAAACCCATTTTGAACCATTTTTGGAACTTTATTTTCTAATTACAACAGCAGACTTATTGATTTTCCATGGCGTGTTTTCTTTGTTTGGAATTCCCATTTTTGTCTTTGCGAGACAAATCAATCCATGATTTTATTTCTTTTTATGTGAGAGTACACAACCTTTTATAGACGATGCTTCTGCCAGCTCTTTGAAACACAAACTCTGTCTTTATTTGGGTGCAAAATAAATTTCCTGTGGCATCCGTGCACCACAGGCATGTACTGCATTTTTTCTGTTTTTAAGGCAGATGATCCCCACATGTATTTGGTTCTTTTCTTTGTTCCTGGCTTGTTTTTCTTGAAGCAATCATCCAGGTTTGTCAGCCCTCGTCAGAATGATGCTAAATGGCTGTTGTCATTGTAATGAATTGTTTCTTGAAAAACTGGAACTTCTACACACACAAACATGCACACACACACACCTTCATATAACTTTGGCTTGGCTCAGACCAAAGTAGAAAGTTTTAGTTTCAGTCTATTTATGGTTCAGACCATCTACAAACAAACCAAAGTTTGACTGACAACAACTCATAATGCCCTTATCTGCTCTCAGAGGATTTATTTATTTATCGTCTGTGGTGTTCTGACCGGCCAAGAGCTAAAGGAGGAAAATCAGGATAAGAGCATTAGTCTCAACTACAAACACACCATCATAAATAACAAAGAGGAAGCACAAGGAAGCAAGGACGGCTGTAACTATTATCAATTAATAGGGATTAACTCCTAACTGGCAGCTTTTTGGAGATCCCAGGGGACGCAGACTGCAGTGAGACGCAACAAGTAAAGTAATGAGGACACTGAGGTCACGTCCTCGATATTGTTTCAAAAAATTTGGGGATTACAACAACCTGAGGAAGAGTTTATGGTCTACGGTTACCAACAAACTTTGACATCCAGAAGACAGCTGATTGTGTCTCCTGGATGTCCTGTGTTCATTTGACCCATCTATCCACCTCACCGTCATATATATGCTGACTTTTTTTACTCTTTATACTACATCGCCCAACCTCCTCCTTTTCTCCCGTCACCCACGAGCCGAACAATAAACATAAATATGAGTCGTAATAATCTGCTTGCAGAGTCAACTTAGACAGTCGTTTTGCTGCAGAGGACGTGCTCAGACAACCTGTAAATAAATCCCTGTGAAGTCATCGCATAATGGCTGGAAGATGACTGTCTTCCTGCTTTAACCTGCACCATAGAAGCTTTATTTTGTTTTCATAATCACAGGCGAATCAACAAACGTGTTCAACAACACCGTCACAATTTGCTCACCTCTTTTCATTTTTACTATCACACCTTGAACAACAATGGTCATCCATCAGCGAAACACTGTACGATGTACGGCGGTCATGTATGGGAGCTATGTTTTCCTAGAATCACAAACTGCATCATCTTCATGCTTACCACAATATAATTAATGTAAACAGCCTTTATTACAGGCTCCACAGTTTCAACCTGTTTTACACGACAGCTGCCTCTGCAGGTTGTGTCACAACACAGTAAAATTGGCGCTTCTGCTAGTGGCAGCAATTTCAGAACATGTCTGCTCATCTCTTGATCCAAAAAAAAGGAAATGGAGCAGGTGTGATTTTCGCCCTTATTGCACCAAATAACAAATACTGAGAAACACGCAGTTACATGAACCACTAGAAGAGGGTTCGTCTAGATCTACGTTTTTCTGCCTTGCTGTTCTCCTTCTTACCTCATGAGACAAAAGTCCTCCTGATCTTCAAGACGGGAAAATGTCATTTCTAGGTTTGATCTCCCGGTGATCCTTTGCCTGATTTATCTGATTGATCAATGTGAGAGTTTTAAGGTGCCATTTCTTTTCCCAAAGCCCTGAGCCTTAAGGGATAAGTCTGCCATCATGAAACAAACCAACCGTTCACGGTGGAACCTACTTTTCCAGACTTTTTCTTAAGGTGAATGTAATAAAGCATCTTGATTGTACGTGTGATGGGAGCAGAGCAGCCAACGCTTGTGTTTCACAGATTGCATCAGACTCACGCCGGTCTTGATCGCATCGTGGTCTGGCTTCGAAATGCTAATCGCTGTTGTAGGCGATCTGACTGAAACAAGGTCGATTTTGAGTTGTTCTGAATTCCCTCAGATGTTTAGAGTTTGATAATAGCGGACAAAGCTTTCATCTGACAGCAGTGTGGGCGTGACAGCATGCCAAGTCGCCATGCAACGAGCTTTGAGTCATCGTGATGGCCGAATCATCAGGTGGATGAGAAGCGTGGGAAGCAGAAGCAGCCTACATTCACCTTAGTGGTGACGATGACCAGCTGTTACATAACCGTCTTCTTCACCCACTGAAACGTCTTGCGGTTTCCAGAGTAGCGACTGATTGGCAGGACTTTGAGGTTACCAGTAACCAAGTGGATAAAGTGGGAAGTTCCATGAAAACAAGAAACACACCAGAGCTCCTCTGGACATGTGTGTATTTATTCTACTCCTCTAGTTTGTTTATTAAGTTATTAATTAGAGCATTGCAGAAACTGGTGACTGAGGTTATTATTGTTGTTCTTGTTCTTCAGGCATCCTCACACAAGAAAAGAAATCATATGCCGTGGAGAGTGCTGTGAAAGCCCAGCGGGAGGTGGTAAAAGAGAGGCACTCAGTGCAACATCGCACAGAGTCATTTCTCACACTGACTTCCTCTTAGAACGTTTTAAAATTTATTTTTAAACTTTGCATTTCATTTTTTTTCATGGATGACATTTCAGCCAACAAGTTTTACGTTTTTTATAGCAAATGAGGGGGTGAACATTAAAATTCTGTCTCCTCTGTACGCTCTCTGTCTGCGGTGCACAAGGTTAACTGCGCCGAGGATTATCCAGCTATCAAAGGCACATGCTCAAAGGTTCAGGCTGGGGGCAGCTTTGTGGTTTGGGAAGGGGAGAGAGGAAAAGCACAGACATACAACATGAAAATTCTATTGCCGTAATTGCTGTGCACTGAAGTCTTTTAGAGGTATTCACCGTGTCTCTCTCTGCAATGAAAGATACATCTGCTTTACAAGCAGAACTAACAAGAAGAGTGCAGTTGAGAAAAAAAGAGAAAAAAGTTTGATGCACAGAGGCTACTTAGCCAAAGTGTGTAACAAAACATTAATTTTAGGCCTTCAAAGGCAAAAAATGAAAAAGGAATAAAAGTAATTGTCCGTTAAAATCTGACTGCGGGGGAGGAGAATCAGAGCTACGCTAGTTAGCCTTTAGCAGGACTAATTTTTGTTTTCCTCATTTCTATGGCGGAATATTTTTTAAACAGTAAAACAGATGAAAAAAAAAAAGTCAAATTCTGGTTTCAGTTCAAAGTTCAATATTTGGTTTTGTGATCAAATCAAAGTAAATAATAATGGGTCCAAAGGAGTAAGGATTCCTTCTGTGCTAGTAGAAACAAATAATGGTTGTCACTCATGTATACTCAACATGAAATGAACATACCTGCTAATGAACATGTTTCTGTCTCTACTACATCAATACACTTTGTGCCACTCATCCAGATCTCAGTGGACACATGCTAAGCAAGGTAGACCCAACGTCCTTCACTCCAGTCACGTCCTCCAGCTCCTCCTGAGGGATCCTGAGGCGTTCCCAGGCCAAATGGGATGTATAATCCCACTAGTGTGCGCTGGGTCTGCCCTTCGGTCTTCTTCCCATTGGGTGTGCCTCGAATACCTAAACAGTGAGGCATCGTGCGGCCAAACCATCTTCACTGATGTCTTTTAACACGAAGCAGGAGTCAGAGCTCCTTCGGATATCTGAGCTCATCCGTTCTTAAATGTGAGAAGAAAACTCATTTTCAGCCTCCTGAATTCATGATCTCATTATTTCAGTCACTACCAGACCTCATGACTGCGTGACTGTAGGTGAAGGTTGGTGAAGGAGAAACGGGTAAGTCGAGAACTTCTTCTCCACCCATCTTCACCACCACTGCTGGTACATCTCTGCTGAGCTGCCTGTCACAATCCAGTACTCTGACTCTCAAGACTTTTAGATGCTTTTTCATATGACTTGGTCACCATAACTGCAGTTCTTACCAGCCACAAAGCACCAGTGGGTGTCTGGACTCAGGGGGCAGTAATGAGCCCATTGCGGCTTAGTGCACAATGTGAAGAAGACACAGCATTCAGTGACAGAAGCCACACAAGAGGTACTCTTACTTTTACAAGAGAAAAGACTTAAAGGATAAAGAGTCACTTTTTGCTTTTGCAAGTGCACATCTGGTTCACTTCCCCAACTCCATTAAAGAGCAGCGCAGAGCCGCTTCCCTCAGCTTTTCTTTGGGAACCATCCGGGAATGTCTCCCACCGGACTAATTTACAACATCTACTGTGCAAGGAATCAACTCTCTGTAATAGAGTTAGAATACAAAGAAGCACGGGAGAAGTGTTTGAGTCGAGTGAGATAGTTATTATAGATTCAGCAGAGCTGTAGTTGCTGCAGAACTGCTTTCATTGTTCATAAAAACTAATAGAGGTTGCTTCTGCTGTATAGTTTCTAGAAGATTTTGCTCAGTGATTCTGTAGGCAACAAAAAAGACAAACATAACCATAATAAAATTCAGAGAAGCTGTTTAAGAATTCAAGAGAGAGTAATTTTTCCATTTGACAACAGACCCCGACTTTCCTTTTTGACAGGGAGGAGCAGTGAAGCGAGGCTGCAGAGCTCATTTCTCCCTGGATACCTGACATCATTCCGGCTCTGGTAGGTAATCAGATCACAGGAGATCACATCAGTTTCATACACACACACACGTTCGCTCGCAAAAAAAGGGAAAAATATGTCCATTATTTCAAATGTTGAAGCTACAAAGTGATGATGGCAATGACGTAAGCTGTCTTCAGTCTGATGTGTTTCTGAATCCACCACCTGCAGCATCTGACACATTTTTAATAAGAAAGTCATCTCTTCCATTCCCGCCATGTCCACTGATCAGCGGTCAGTTAATTTCCTGTCGGGCGCGGGGTAAACAGAGCACACACTGATGCACACACATCCATGTACACACCTGTACACACAAACACACACACAGAGACATAAACACACACTGGAAATGAGTCCAGCAATAGGCTTTCAGTGGCTTCATCTCATTGATTACAGAGTACAGATGATTGTAGTCATGTCATTTTTATGTGCAGCACTGAGCCCAATCGCTGGAATAAAATGTTGGACATTTCTGCAAACCACACATACATGAAATGTGTACATTTAATACGTATCAGGTATCAAAGTGACATATTTTAGTTTACTACTACATGTATATGAGCTGAGTTTCCAGTGACTAAACCAGGTATTTTTAGCCAAAACATGAGCTTTTTCCACCCCTAAGTGGTTTTGGGGCTTAAACCTAACTGGCCCTTAACCACAGCACTGCAACGACATAACATTTAAATCCGAAATATATGTAAAGGTTCGGCATATTTTCTGCTCATCCTGTTGTCATATCGACTAAATTACATTGAGCAAAGGTTAAACACCATGCGGCGCATTTAGACTGAACGATCACCTGCTAATACAGTATGTATACCTGCATCAATTTTTCACTGCATCTTTTCATTCCCAGACAAGCTCTCATTCCGCCTGCAGGCTCACAGCTGACTTCACTTACAGCTGCAGAAACGGATTTCAGCACAGAGTCCCTTCAGTTCAATCAAGCAGATCTTTTCACCGTACAGTATTTTCAAGCTGTGGTCGGAGAATCAGCTGTAAACAGACCACACTGCGTTTTTATTGACCCACATCTGCTCACACACGAACAGCGCGTTGGCAGTTTGATGCAAATTAGCATGTACATTTGCTAAAATAAAAATTTTCTTTTGCAAAGAGATGAGTGTAAAGACCTTTGTGTTTCCTTTTAACTGTGTGCTGATTTCATAGAAATTGTAATAATCAAAGTTTTATTTCTTTTTCTGCGGTGGGATTTTTTTTGCCTTGTTTGGATAATGGAAAAATATGCACAATAGCTGCAGTATCATGATAGTGAGGAGAATTCGAATTTCAGTTTGACTTATAGTGTCAAAGTGCGAGTGTGTGGTAAACCACATGCGACAGGCAGCTCTACTAGTATTTGTGAATCAGTGTGGAGAAAGACCATAAGCTGAACCATTGTTGATACTCAGCCCTATAACTCATAAATATTTAGGCATCCAGCTGAATCTCTCATCCTTAGCAACAAAAAAGGCGAGTTGATGGGGCCTCAGTGTTGGCGACACATGGCTGTTGGCTGTCTTTGTCTGAGCCAGCAGCATCAACACAATGAGGAGGAAGTCCAAATGCTGAACCATTGTGAGTTTTTCACAAAAAAAAGTCCCCCAGAGAACTGAGTGCACAACTCAGAAATAAGCGATCAGGGTGTGTTAGCGAGCTGCATGTATTTAAAGGAACTGTAGTTAGACAGAATGCATTTATCTATCAAGCACTGTTGTTGTGATCCAGTATTAGCATTTGTACCCCAGAGCAACCATACCTAATAGAAATGATGTTTATTTATGACTAAACTCCAGTTTTCATCAACATAATGAGGAAACACTTTGAATGAAATGGATCTGCAAAACATTCACAAACAATTAACAGTCTTTAGTATAAAATCCTTGAAAATGAACTTAAAGGGTAAAAGATTACCGCTTTGGTTAAATACAGAAAATGTTTTACACTGAACTGAAACCACAATCTGCCCCAGGCCATAGCCAAAATGAATTGTTATCCAAACCACACACGAGACGCCTCTTAAACTCTGAAAAAAAGAAGAAGAAAAAAAAAAAATCACCAATGAACAAGACAGGCTTGCCCAGAGGCTACGACTACTACAGTTGCCTGGAGGTATGTGGAAAGACTCGAGTAGCTTGACTAATTAAAAGACATAGAAATTATTACTTGTTCAGAATGTATAGAGCCACATATTTATGTTTAAGAGAGGAATTGAAAATCGATATAAGATACAAATAGAGTCAGTTCTAACACCTGAATACCACCTCCTGCGATCAAGAGTCTGTGAAAACTAGTTGGCAATTGAGCAGAAGCTGACATTATTGGACATAAAATGGCTAAAACATCCAGCAAGTAGAGTTAGTACAAAATGCAAGCTTAAATATTAAATCACTGGCTCTAATAATAACTAATAACAGATAACTTCATGGCCTTTGCTGGATTATTCAGCAAAATGTCCATCTATTTGTCTGGATTTAGTTTCATTTCTTCCTCGTGCTTCTGCGTATTGATGAATATCTGCATGTGACGAGGAGGTTCAGCTCTGAAACGTAATGTCGTCCACAGCGGCGGGGTCAGCTCCGCTCCTTCTCTTAGCCTGTGAGTTCTCTTCATTCCCTACTGAAAGTTGCTCAGTTTTGTGAATAGCTCTTAAGGGGAAAATCTTTGACTCTTTTAAAGTTTTAGTGCCTTTTTTCGGAGGACTCCAAATGCCAAGATAAATTCCTTGGTGAATATGGCGCCAGGTTTGCATAATTAATATGGTTAAATGACAGAAAATGAAAATAAAAATGTGGTGTTGATGACGGGTCTCCTCTCATCCTCTCATCAGGCTGTGAAGCTACATCAGATAAAGGTTGGGGATCACTGATATGTATTGTATATACTGTATATATGATATGATACAGTTGTGTCCACATGGATAGAAATACATACATATTGCAGAGCAGGCATGCCTCAGCAAAACGAAAGCAGCTGGATTTTAGAACTAATAAAATATTGCTTTTGAGTTGACCGTGATTCAAGAGGTAATTTTCAGTTGGCTGAGGGCCCACATGTTTCCATCTTCACAGCAGGAGACTTTACTTTATGCTTTTGGTTGTTAAATAAAATATAGCCCAGACAGGAAATGGACCAGTGAGGGTTTTATTCCTGGCTTAAAGCAGCAAAGATGTTGTTATTGACTTTTTCCTACACAGCAGTGTGTCCATTACTGTACAGAGCAGAGATCTGACTGGAATGTGACTTACATCTGTGAGATATACAGCTGTAATGCATCCTGGTCTTACAGTGGACTTTGTTGCCTTAGGCATGTGATATGGTGCAGTGTCGTCCGAAATGCTGCAGACAACTGGTTCAGTGTATACAGTACACACATTCTTGTTCCTTAACTTTGGCACATGGATATTAAGTATGATGTTTGCTTGTTGTTTCAAAGTTAATGAATATTTCATGAATAGAAGTGGGCTGACCAGCCTCTACAGAGGCACTTCTAGAAGAGAGAATCTGAATATCCACAAGCTTACAGTCTCATATCACTGTACTGATGTTTCATCTGCTTTTAGCCAACACATCTTTGCAACTATAATCAACGTTTATTGACAATTGATCACAGGACCGAAGCTGATATGTTAAAGGGTTTGATGAACTTTATGACTTTACTGTTTTGGTTCACTGCTCTCATAGTGTCAAGATACTGAACCCCACTTTGCTCCTGATGGCAGTGTGAATGGATGAGTGCACACAGAAGTGGTGTATAAATGCACTAATGTCACTAACCACTCATTTCACAGCACATTCTCTTTGCATTCTTCATAGTGGATACTAATAGAAAATACTAGAAGGCTAGATGTTGTTGTGAGATAATTTAATATGTGCAGTCAGTCAGTCTGTTAGGCTGCATTTCTTCCTCTTCTTCTTCTTCTTCTCTCAAGACTCATAAATGTCAAGCTGCTGCTGGCTGCTCTGCTCATGGCTGCGAAACTTGGTGATATATTGAGACGGAGTCATTCAGGGAATCAGTCACACAGTCTTACAAGCAGTTCAGATCTTCTGTCTTGCATGACAAACCTGCCACAGAAAATAACTAATGCCCACAGCTAACTGAAGGCCTGGACTCCATCTTCATTCCTCTGACTCAACATCAGACGGCTCCTCTGACCATCTTTGGATTTTCTCATAATTACTTGAAGCTGGTGAAATATCTTTTGAAGCCGAAAGATTTCAGGATTTATGCATCTTATACTGCTCGATCGAAAGTTATACATCTACAAATGTCACCAGGGAAAGGCAGGATTAGGCAGCACCAGAACAATCTTACGCCTATTTTTAAAAGGGATTAAACTGGCTGATGAAAGGATTAAACCAATGACCTTCCAGTTATTGGAGACCTTGCTAACATTTTACCAGCATCATCTATACAAAAGATGTTACTATGCCTTGTATTATGAGTCAACTAGCCAATTAAATGTTGCCAGAAAATGTCGGCTAAACTTATTATTCTAATTTTATCAACGTACACTTTTAAATCAGAGGATAATGTGTTCATAATGCAGGGCAGGGTTTCTGTTATCTGCTACTTAATGTTACCCCTTGACTGGGAAAGTCCGATATATTTAAGTCTCCAGTCATTATGAGTTAGATGTAAAAATACTTGCTGTTTCCCCTGCTGCCTCTCTGATGTCCGCCTTTTCTCGCTCCTCTCCCATTTCAGTGAATTAAGGGTCTATTTGAGCCAAACCAGTGTTGGTGATGACTGAACAAAGATGTTGTTTGCGAGTTTAAACAAAGTGTATTTTAAGATGGGTGTGCTGCAGCTTTAATTGGGAGGGAGGTCACACACTTAGATTTTTTTGGAACAAATGGTAATAAATTTATAAAAAATGGGGGGCACACCCCCTATTTACGTCCTGGTGAAGATGAAAATTAGGGAGATAAGGCTGACATTGTCATCCCTTAAGCCATGTAGATAGTGTGGCTACAAATTCTAAACTTTTTTCTGGTTTCATCATCTAAATGTGAGTATTTGCTGCTTTTGCCTGTTTATATTAGACTGTTGGACGGCCAAGAAAAGCCACTTTAAGGCAAGAAGAAGGGCTATGGGTAAAGGTGATCAGCATTTGATTGACTTTTCATGGAAAAGAAAAAAAAAAAAAGGACAGCTTAATCGATGATGAAAATAATCAGTAGTTGCTACCATAATTACGATACTCCACCAGGACAGAGCATAAATTCCCAAGAAGAGTAGTGTACAAACTCTGTTTCAACACAAGTACAAACACGCAGTGGTACATTAATGATAAAGTTCGTCTGTTCGTCTATCAAGCGTGGTTTCTCCTTCTCATTTCTGACTCTGTGTTCATTTTTCAGTAGCCTGTCCTGCTGGTGTGTGAGCAGGGCTCATTTGTCAGCGAGCAGCCCACTCTGTTAAGGATGTGTTTCGTTCCGGGGACGACAGGGCCTTGTTTCACAGCTGAATAAGCCTCTCAGCATGGGATCCAACCCTTGATTAAAAAGTAAAAGAAAAACACCCTGTGGAAATCTTACCGATGATGAATAGCTGTGCTCAGAGGTAGTTAATAGCATTTGAGGTGAAGCGGTGCCAAGACGCCTGTGAGGGACGGCATGAATATGTTGGATGGCCGATGAAAAACAAACGGCTCAACGCTCACAAACGCACTCGCAAATACACACTTACATGCATGAACACATGTATGCGCAGGCACACACTTCCTATTGGAACACATGTTTTGATATGTGATAAATCTGAAGCTTATAGCCGTTGTTTCTCCTCCCATCATTTGTCCTGGCAGCAGTAGAAATGTATTTCAGGCCTGTCACCGATGCAAATATTTTCCTCCTACAATTTGATCTGGGCTCCGCTGCTCTTGGAAAACATTTCACACTCTCCTACTGGGACAGAGGGATGTAAGAGCTTTTTTTCTGAAAGGGATCGGCTTAAATTTCCTCCACGTTTCCAACTTGGCTCCGCTGCATTGAAAGTGCTGAGTGTTCGCCTTCACAATCAGACTCCTTCTCTTCCTACATCTTTCATGAGGAGGTCTGGTGTTGTGTAAGTTCTCCTTTTGTGTGAGGGGAACATCCAGGATCAACATGATCATTGGTATGAATTAAGGCTGGATCCCAGCAGGACGTTCTTCAGGTAAAAAAACGAGGTGAACGATAAACTCAGACACAGAACAGATTTGTTCTTCTAACTCCTCTCATTAGCTATTGATGAGACCTTTCTAGGTATACAACAATGTAACCAATGCATAGACTCAAAAACCGTAATGCCTCTCATTCATCATTTATGACCCACCTGAAGTGTGTGGTGGTGTGTTTATCTGCAGAGACCCTGCCAGGGGCCACTTATGTAAAGGTCTGAATATAGGTGTAGAAATCTGTGTACACACAAAACAAGAAACATGCAAACGCGTCTGATTTCTAAAACCACATGTACATCTGTTCCCACGTGTCACCCCGAAATTGTATGCACGTGCACGAGGCTTCTGACCATCCCGTCAAATTTACCGTGAACGCCTTCAAAAATGCCCCCAGCTGCCTGGTTTCGAAGGGCCAGCATGTAGAAATGGTGAAAATGTCCAAGAAGCAGCTGAAGAGAAAGAAGCACAGTTTTACTGACTGTAAACTTGAAATGATGGTGGATCAAACTGGCAGAGGAAAACAGGAATATTTGGAAGCCCAAGCTTTGGCATGAACAACAAAATGTAACAAGCTGAAAGGCAGCCGAAGCAGCGAACACAGTCAGTCCTGAACCACAGACTCTGGAGGAGATTAGAAAGAAGTGGTCTGATGAGAGGCGTGAGGCGAAGAAGCACTGTACTACACACAGTGTGTGAACCATAGCGGCATTTTAACAGGCTGTTAATTGGTCACATCTGGTGTAGGCTATTCTTACTCCCCATGAGAATAATCTTAGCATATTTATACAATACAAAGCTCATGTATTTATTTGTTTATTTATACAAAAAGATCGACTGCGTATATGGTCCCATGGCATGAAAGATGTGAACAAGCTTGCGCATTCTCAACGCTTGCAGATTTTTATATATTCAGAAACCTGTGTGGAAAGTGGTTTATAGGTGGTGCCAGACCATCCAAGAGGAAGATGTGGCAATTGCGGTCACCATGTTCCACTGGCAAGCACTGAAGGAGAGGATGGGATGGCGAGCGATGCTGCTGTCTGTTGGTTCTGTTCTCTTGTTAGCTTAGTTAGCGTGCTAAAGTATCAGCATCTCCATTACAACAAATGTTCGTTCAATAGTAGCTTAATGTGTAGGCACAAGCAGCACTTCTGGTGGTGTTGAGTCGAGGAGGAGGAGTGAAGTTTGAATGTTGTGTTTACAACAAATCAACAAATCCTGCAACAATTTCACCACGAGGTCCATTTAGTAGCTGTTCTGGGGCTTTCAGTCATGTCTCTCTCCATAAAAGTAGACCTAAAGTGCTGATATGTGTCCACATATTGATCTTAGTATCAATGATAGCTGCTCTAACGTCACTATCACAGAGAGCTCACACACTCAAAGCCCCCCAGCTGTTTTCATTCATACAGCTGAAGGAAAATATGGATGTGGGTGAATGTGGTGATTTGTAATATGATGTGAATGGAGGGAGGTGTTCAGCAAGGTGAAAATATCATCAGTTTTTTTTAAATATTGTTCAAAGCCCTGGAGGAATATAATTGAATGTAATTCCATCTGCAACAAAGGAGTTAAAGCTGTAACTAAGTGATAAGTATTTGCATTTAGCTTCACCAAAATGATGGTCTCTAATTAAATTAAAAGATGTCACTGGTAGATGACATTGGACCAAAATGAGAGAAGGCATTTCCATTTAAAGGTTTCATTGTCCTCAGAAAGAAATTCTTCCTCTTCTACGTCTTCTGGATTCCCACTGCACCCGAGAAAACACATTTGCATGGCATATCTCTCCACGCGCCACCTCTGTTTCTGCTTTGGGTGGCGAGTGCTATACCTCTAAGCGGTTTTATCATGCTGACACAGCCCCGCGACTTGCTCCACTTGTCTGTATAATAGGGGTGTCACCCCACCGGCGGCGTACAGCTAAAGTCTATTATGAAGTATTGTTCCAATACAGTTTTCTTAATCTGCGAGTGTATGCTAACATTTAGCCTGAATAAGATGACACACATGTACGGGCTCACAGGCACAGAGAGACAGACAGATGGACAGACAGACAGACAGACAGACAGACAGACAAGTAGGCGAGGAGGTTGACACATAGATGATGGACAGACAGACAGACAGATGGATAAACTGTCTGAATGATTGTATCTACTATTAGAGAAGAAAACAGATTCAATTCATGTTCTTTATGGGCTGCTGCCAGAGAAAGACATCAAACCATATGTTTACTGCGCTTGTCTTCTACTTACAGTCAGTCTGGAGTATAAAATGGTAAGGATAGTGTGTGTGTCTGTGTGTGTGAAAGACTGGAGAGAGATTGAGCAGCCTCGTCTCAGTGCATTCATCATCTTGAGATCTGCCTCTGCAGCCATTCCTTTTCGTTATTTTGGGGATGCTGCTTTGTTCCTGACAATGATTTTCTCTTCTTGCGGCTCTGAATTAAAGGCTCCCTGACACTCTGTCAATAAAAACTGCTGTTTTTGACCCAGTTCACCTGCCACAAGAGGCATTTTCTATTTCATCAACACGTCGTTCAGGAACACAAACCCACCCTCCTCCTCCTCCTCCCCATCTCTTTCTCTGTCTGCAGGGTCCCAGGACTGTCCCAGAAGCAGAACTCTATTACTGGGACAAGCCCGCCAACAAAGGAGGTCAACTCTGCTGAGACATTAAAATTTAGCATCTGTAAAAACTGGCAGGAAATATGGAAATCAAGGAAGTCAAATGGAAACCTTTTCCAGCTCCACCTGTCAAACCTGGTGAAGTCTCGACACAGACTGGCGGTAGCACGGAAAGGTTGAGCAAGTGAAAGTTTAAAAAGCAGTTTAAGTTTTCCCCATAGTCGGTTCTTTGGGGTTCTGTTTCTGCATGGACTGATAAAGAGTCAATGGGCCCCTGGGACATCTAAAAGCCCCTTCATCCCTCCTGCACACAAGCATGAGCTACAGACAAAACTACAACATATGACTAACTGTTTTGTGCCTCTTTGTGGTAGTTTTGTGTCAATTATAGTCAGTTTGTGTTTCTCTGTACTCATTTTATGTGTCTTTGTGGTCATTTTGTAGATGCTTTGTACCTTTCTGTGGTTGTTTAGTCTCATTTGTGGTCATTTAGCATTTCTCTGTGGTCATGTTGGATTTTTTTGTAGTCATTTGATTGACTTTCTAACCAGAAATGTTCAAACAGTGGCTCTGGACCAGGGCCCCCCTGACCCCTTGCTACTGCCCTTACTGTGCCTGTGCCTGGTGGGGCTGTTCAGAAATCCATCCATGTGTTTCTGAGCTGTATAGTAGACAGCTGCATTTTTTTAATTTCTTATCATAAAAAAGTACAGCTCACCTACCAGCCAGACTTAATTCTCTGTCATTACGCTCAGCTGGAGAAACACCAGCCCCACGTTCCTCTTCCTGCTGCAAGGGACAGGCCAACACAGGCGCAGGGACAGCTTCGTAATAACATATCAGATTTCCCTTCAGGTTTTTTCCGCTTTACTTCCTTCCATTTTTGATAAAATTCTGATGCAGCTGTTGCACATACCTCCCCAACAGGCCATCAGTGCATTTATGCAATCTTTGGTTTTGATCATGTTAATTAACCATAATCACCAATTTTCTCTCACCAATTGTTTCAGGTCTCAACTGTAACTTATCAGTTCAGTTGCCATAAAAACCAGGTTTAACCACAGCCTGACTTTATGTCATGTGTAGATGTGGTGCTGAAAACACTGAACATTTTACAGATCAGATACTTGTAATATAATTTGGTGTCAGCATGATCCGATCATTTTGATTTAATGTACAAACTGAATGGAAATGACATTAAAAAAAAGCAACTCTTTTTACAGTGTATGACGTAAACATCCCTGCCAGTCTGTCATGTTTCCCCAACAATTGGGGATTCAATTCAATTCAATTCAATTTTATTTGTATAGCGCCAAATCACAACAGAAGTTGTCTCACGGCACTTTCCATATAGAGCTGGTACAGACCAAGCTCTTTTATCTACAAAGAAACCAACAATTCCCCCATGAGCAAGCACTTGGCGACAGTGGCGAGGAAAAACTTCCTTTTAACAGGCAGAAACCTCGAGCAGAACCAGACTCTGGGTGGGCGGCCATCTGCCTCGACCGGTTGGGTGAGAGAGGAAGAGCAAGAGAGAGAGAGTGAGACAGACAGACAGACAGACAGACAGACAGACAGACAGACAGACAGACAGACAGACAGACAGACAGACAGACAGACAGACAGAAATGCAGTCAGAGAGAGAGAGAGAGACAGAGAGACAGACATGCAGGCAGGGCCAAGGCAGGAGACGCAGCTGAAATCCACAATCCAGATTCAGCCACTGTCCATGGGAACCTGCAAGACGACAAAGCACAGAGACTCCGGGGAAGGAGCTCAGTTAGTAACACGCCGTGGTAGGACATGAGAGCGTGCGGATGGAGAGGGACAGAAGGACGGAGGAGCTCGGTGTATCTTTGGATGTCCCCCGACAGTCTAATAGCAGCATAACTAGGGGCTGGTCCAGGACAAGCCTGAGCCAGCCCTAACTATAAGCTTTATCAAAAAGGAAAGTTTTAAGCCTACTCTTAAATGTAGAGACAGTGTCTGCCTCCCGGACAAAGACTGGAAGATGGTTCCACAGGAGAGGAGCTTGATAGCTAAATGCTCTGACTCCTGTTCTGCTTTTTGAGACTTTAGGAACCATAAGTAGACCTGCATTCTGGGAACGCAGTGTTCGAGTAGGGCAATAAGGTACTATGAGCTCTTTAAGATAAGAAGGTGCCTGGCCTTTTATGGCTTTGTAAGTAAGGAGGAGAATTTTAAACTCTATTCTAAACTTTACAGGGAGCCAGTGCAAAGTGGCGAGTATTGGATAAATATGATCTCGCTTCCTGGTTTTTGTCAGAACACGTGCTGCAGCGTTCTGGAGCAACTGGAGAATATTCAGCAACGAATTTGGGCAGCCTGATAGTAAAGAATTGCAATAATCCAGCCTGGAAGTTACGAGTGGTACTGAAGAGGTTAAATCAGCTGCTTGATAAAGAAGCTTTCAGGGAAATCTGTGGAAAAATGCCTTTGTGACTCTTTCAAGTCTTCTCTCAAAACATCCTGTGTTGTGCTTCATTGCACTTTTTCAATACTTTGATGCTGAAGAAAACCCAGCAACCCAGTGTCATGCCAAAGACTGTAATACACCAGCTGGTCCACTGTAGTAGTGTCACATTTTACCTTGCCCAGGCATGAAAAGGATTGACTATTTGCAGTATAAAGTTTAGACAATATTATAGATCCAAAACAAAAATGACAGAAGGGCAGGACTGAAAAAAAAAGTGCAATTTTCCTCCATCGTCACCACAGACAGCGCCATGGATTCATCAGTACATGGCACAGTCAGGCTCCTGATATTTCATGGTAGGGGCCACAGAGTCTAACATACTCAAACATCTGTCAGATAAAGAATCAATGAGTCAGAGAGACTAAACGTTGTGGTATTTCAGTTTGAACCAAGCACTAACCTCCAGGGCTGAAAAATGAAGTCAACCCACAGTGCAAAAAAATGCAGTTCCTTGAATGACCACTTGGGGCCGTCTCCCCAAGAGCCCCCCATATTAAAATGGCCAACTTTCCAGCAGATATAAACATGTTTACATGCTCATATAAAAATATTTTTGTTCTCTATAGCTGATTTTGCTGTTAGGCAAATACTGTAACAGGAAGAGAAAGATAATCAGCTCTCTTTCTGTTAAAACCTCCTGTATCATCTCTCTCATTTCCTCCCTTCTGCCCTCCTTCCTTCTCTCAGTCTCCAGTCAGCAGGTTTACAACCCTCCGTATTTCTATTTATCAGGACATCCTCTGTTGCCAAGGAGTGAGTGGGGTATACTGATCAGCTGCTCAGTATATTATCTCCTGCCATCCTTATCCCAGCTGTAGATTGTCAGCCCCCCTCTGGCCTGCTCTGATCTGTAATTACTCTAATCATTTGTTATCTGAACCTTAGAAAATTACCAGAACACTAGACCTCTGATCTCTGCCTGCTGCTGCCATTAAAACAGTGTAACAAGTGTTTTTTCACCCTAAAACTCCCAGTATTTACTGAACTGAACAGTGCTTTATCTGGCAGAGGGGTTATGTTTATCTCATTAGGCCCACTTCACTGCATCTGCCTCCACCTACATGGATGCGTGAGGCAGAGTCGTTATTAGCTTTGCGTTGCACAGACACTCTTCAGCTGTAAAACTGTCAGCAGCAAATCATCTTTGTGTCTCACCTTCGCAAAACAACAGGGCCAGAGAGTTGAACTATTACCTCTGCAGAATCAGGACTCTTATTGAAACAAGCTTAATGACAACATATAGATTTGTAATCCATGAAAATGAACAGAAAAGCAACGTAGTGCTCTGGATGTATTAAAAAATAATTGTGTTGGTTGACTACAGGTCAGCAAATGTTCCACTTTGTGAAAGCAATCAAATGGAGCAATTTGAGATGGGAATTAGCTAAACATACATTTTCTTTCTCCCCACCTAATTTGTTCATTTCTCAGATCGACGTGACAGCAAAGACCTGCTGAGTAGGTGTCCAATATGTACAGCCTTAATTTCCCACTGCATTAAAATGTGATGAGTGTGTGAATTAGTTTTACCTCCGTGGAGAGGTATCCATGAGCTCCTCGTTGATAACACTCTGCTATCATTATTGTGTTTGGGCAGAGTGATTCAAACACTTGATCCTCAGTAAGACAACATCCAACACGCAGTAAACATACAGTATGATCCACATGCAAATGCATATTTATAGGTGACTTTAACCTTTGGCAGCTGGTGAATAATGTATTGCCATGCAGAACATATTATTAGCAGGTTTTGGTGTGTGTTCTAACAGGACAGCAAGCGAGTGTCATTTACATGTTGAGCGTAGCTAAATGCATTAAGGATCATTAAGTTTGTGAGCCTCAGAGAATCGCTGTAAAGTGGTTTTCCATTGGCTGATTCATTTGCTTTCATTTAGCTATGCTAGTTTAATCAATCAGACAGAAGCATTTGGTAGGTTGAGGAGCCAACATTCTGACAACAAACTAATGACTCATGCCCAGTGATGATAATGATGTCTATTTAATCTGTATTCAATATCACAGCACCAGCTGACTGGGACATATCTGTTTAGCTATGCATGAAATTACCCTCATTTAAAACATAGACAGAAGTAAAAGGGAAATACATTCCTGCTGATAATAAGCAAGATGCATTATTGTTTGGGTTTTCATTCACAAGTTAAAACTCATCTTGCTGTGGGCTGGCACAGCTCTCTGCACGAGTCAAGGTGATTGCAGCAAAGTTACAGCACAAACACAGCTTAAATTTAAGTTTTTCAACAGCAACTAAGAAGAAATGTTCAACTTCATAAAGAGATTTTGATTTATAAAACAAAGGTTGAGGCTGTTTTCATTCAACCTTTCAGGATAAACTTATGGCTGATGAATTTAGATTTATAAATCAACTAAAGCTTTGCTATCTTTGAGCAAGGCAAGTTTATTTGTATAGCAGCCAACAAAGTCAATTCAAAGTGGACAATACGGTGAAAAAATATGCTTAATATGCTACACAAGAAATGTAGGCATGACAGCTTAAAACAATTTGGGGAATGTTGAACTGAACTGAAAAACAGACTGCTCCACTTCCAGAGGACAGCCGGGACACGACCCTAAAGGCACATAAAGGTGTAAAGACTATTGCATCCAGCTTCTCACTGTAAGTTCATAAAAGGAGCCTGCAGTGTTGCTTGTTGTCCACATAAATCTGTGCTATGTCATGTGTGACTTAGGCTGAGTACGAGCTGCTGGAACTTGCACCTCCTATGAGATAAATCCAGCTTAATAAAGCAGTGGAGCAGCGGTGGACAGACTAACACTCAGACTCAGAAAAGCCTGAAGCTCTTTCACTTGTGGATTTGTTAATAGGTCAAGGTAGACAAGATGTTGCCTGAGCTGCAAACCCAGAGGAATATCAGGCATGCAGCATTTCTTTAGGTGTAGAAGAGAGGGTGAAATGAGAAGTCAGGGGCGGATTAACCTTTTCTTTTATGTCCCGGCCCGTGACATCAGCAGCTGTCTGCCCTCATATACATACAGAGAGACCAAAAAGAAAACAGAGGTATACACACTGTTGTGCTTTGGAGGAAAATAAGTTAAATATCAGCAACAGGACAAGTTATGTCCTCTCCTCTCACATAACTTAAGAGCATATTTTGCACAGGAGCTCTAAAGACTCTTTGTGTTTTAAATAACACACCGCAGGCTACTCGCCATCCCATCTAAGCCGAGAAGTCAGACTGTCTCTTTCATTACTATTCTTGTGTCTTGGCGACCTAGCATGCCAATTATTCTGACCAAATAGCTAAGTAGGCAAAAGAAACCCTTTTTATTATCTGCTGCATGAACAGTAGATAACAGAGAGTCCTTGTTCTTGGAGGGGGACAAACAAGCAATAATACTAATAACAATTTTGTTTACAGTCTTTTGTGATGAAAACAACACCGAATTATTAGAGGTATTCATCATTTGTTTAAAAAAAAAAAAAAAAAAAAAACTGGTCCAGAAAAACTACAGTAAAAGGCAAAGTTAATGTACTGTAACCTCATGTTGGAGAGGAAAAGAGTTGGCTCGAGAGATGTTTGAGGTCATGATGAAAGGTCACAGCCTTTTGGCTCATGCTCCACTTAATCTCCTGACATGTGCATGAGGTCTGACCCTGGTAACCCCTGAAAATACATGCACACACACATACACACATACACACACTGTGAGGTCCATATGTTCACGTGGAATTTGCAGATCAATACAACTTGTAGCTGTCATGACCTCAGATCTTTACTATATTTGGGTTGTTGATCGGGGTATCATGACGGTGTTGTCCTCCCTAATCCACCTTCAAATACAGCTCACAAAGTCAAGCGACAGACACAATGTGTGTGTGTTCAGATTATATATTTTCTTTTAAATGTAAACTCTTATGCAGTGTAAATTATATGACATGAGGCAGCATGTGAGTTATTTCTATCAATTATCACACTGCACTCAGAAGGTGCAGAGGACTCTAAGGAATATTTTTCACTTAATACTTCTGAAGACCAAAGAGATCTGAAGACACACCAGTCTGACCTGCTGGATAATGCTAATGTTGACCTTATTAAGCAGGTATTGGCCACATGTGACAAAGCCACATTAAATTTGATTTCTTCCTTAATGTCATTTTAAAAAGTCTGTTTCATCTATCAGTTACAGTCACTGAGTAACAGCAGGCTGCCAGCTCAGATTTAGCACTAAAATAATGCATGCTATGAGGTTATCTTATGCAAAAAGGATATGCATAATTTCCTGCACTGAAAGACGGAGATCACCCCCTGATTGTGCCCCCATGTTTGGAAAAAAGAAAAAGAAAATGCTGCAAACTCTCTTGGATGCCCCTTTGGTAGATATAACGTGATAAACTGCCCACTACAGTGACTCATTGTGCAAGAAACTGTAGTAAAGTGCCCTCTGTGGTGCCCCTCCAGTGGAGAAAACATAATGAAGGGCACTAATTGGTACCCTAAAAATGGAAAAAATGCAGTGCAGCCCCCTCCAGGGTGTCTCTCCAGTGGAGAAAATGTGATAAAGTGCCAAAATTGGCTGTCCTGCATGCTGCTAAAAAATAGTAGTAGTTAATAGTTCTACCTTAAATCTTTACATTTAAGGTATTTGGAACTTTCTGCACACTGGTTGCCCACCACCTGCATCAGTAATGAAGAAAGGCTGATGTGATGCAGCCCAGACATTTAAGAAGAGTAACCTAGATCTTTTCACCACCTGAACCTGAGGCACAACTACCCTGAAGTGAGTTTAAAAGGGCTTTGAGCTGAGACGTAAAACAGGAAAAACATTTCCAGTTTATATACAGTTCATATATGTATCTATTTACAGCAACAACAGCATCACAAAGTGACCAGAGGCAACACTGATTCTCGAGCGGGCAATTATTTGCATAGATTTTGCTGTAATCTGGCTTGTCATTATGCAGGCACAGAGCACAGTGTTTGAGCTGTCACTCATACTTACAAGCCAAGAATTATAGCTTTCTCTGGAGTCTTTTACAAGCTTCACATCTATAAAGCTCGACAGCTTAATACAGCTATGCTCTCAAACACACTGAGATTTACACAAAGGGTAGTGCTTCCTGAAGAGGAGATAACAGATTCCTGAAACTCAGTTGTGTATAAGTCTGTTAGGAGTGAAGATAAATGACTGACTCTGTTAAATCAACTGTTATGAATAAAAGACGATAACATACTTTTGAATAAATAAAGCAAAGAGTTTGCATCTTCAAAGCTGCTGTACAGTAAAGACATACTGTAGATGTGTGACTAGCCGCAGACACACAAATAGACACACAACAGATGTCGAGCTTTGCATCATTCAAGAAACATTTACTGTAACGGAGAGAGAGACCGGTGACCGGGAGGAGGGCAGCTACAGCCTTCATGCGACCGGTTGATGTGCACGCATGCAGAACAATTCAATTGCATTTATGAGCGCTGATTCAACCTGGAGGTTTTTTACCATGGTAAGGGATTATAGACAACTGTGCTGCTTAAAGTGTGATTCATACGGACTGACAGGCCTTGTAATGTATACTAAAAAGGAGCCAAGTTATGATGGGTGTGTGCGTCATTTTATCCTCAAGGGCGTAAAAATATGTAATAAATCACACGCAAATTCACACACGCTGCTCAGTAATAAGGTATTACTGCATAGATAAATAGAACAAAGTCATGTTGGCAGGATTCCTGGCAGCACATTCATTCACAGATGATAATAGCGGCTGATTTGATGAGCACGCTGCCATCAAATGTCAACAAAAATACACTAATGACATGAGATGATTACTGTGAGGATTAAAGACATCTGCATTTTCCACTTGACTGACTCAAACTCTGGTTTCTATACGTTGTGATGTGTTTTGTTAATTACTGTTTTGAAGCATTTGTAGTATGCATGTTTAATTAACGCTGTGCTTGGGTTTTTATCAACGCTGGCATCACCTCTTAAAGAAACACTGGCTTCTCTCTCTGATGTGTGAATCAAAACCACCTCCTGGTAACCTGACCTTCACCTTCTAGGGCTGCAACTAACACTGATGTCAATTATTGATGTATGTTGATTGTTCTTTTTGATTAATTAGATTAATGTTTTGGTCAATAAGATGTCAGATAAGGGTGGAAAGCGCCACAATTACAAAGTGGCATCTTCCAATAGCTTGTTTTCTCTCTTCTCTCACCCAACTCTTTCAGCTGCCATTTGCTGCTGACCAGGTAGTGTACAGGGAGCTTTAAAAGCTTTTTCAGTGAAAACAGCTGCCTGCTGTAGCTTAAAATGGTGCTATATAGATAACATGTACAATAATATGTAATCGAGTGTCAACAGGGAACCAAACCAGTAAAATTGCGGCTGCACAGCTAAACAGTTACATTGTTTTCACATTATGATTTGATGCATTGCTAATAGAAAAATATAGATTATAGCTGCTCACTATACAGCTATGTCTCTCCCATCCATTGTTGTCGCCATTCTTGTGCTGCTGTGGTTAATTTATATCTAGATAGCTAGTGAGCCAGCTATGCAGGAAAATAGCATGATGACATAGTTTTGTGGGCAAACCTAGAAATTAGGATCACCTTGGCTCCCTTGACCAAAAGCCAATGGGATTTCTCCCTTGTATTTTGGATTATTGCAGAAAGTAAGCTCTGTGGAAAACCAAAGTTTTGTATACTTACATGTTTTTTTTCAGCAAGATAAGCCAGAAATAAAAAGCTGACATTATAAGTTAACTAGACCACGGCTGCATGACCTCAACGTCACCACTACTAATCCTCCTGCTACACTATAATGTACACACTTTACTATAAAGTGATAAATCTATAAGTAGGAAAGTTTGACTTCCAACTTATTGCAACAGCATGAGCATAAATACAATGAGGGTGTAAACTAGTGAGTGGATGAGTTTCCTTTTTCAGCTTGATGACGTTTAATGTCCCAGACAATTAGCCTCTAGTTAGCAACCACCTTTTAAAAGACGTTTAAAGGCTTCATGAGAAGGGGTATAGACCAAACAGTGAAGGTCTCTTAAGATTGTGTTAACAAGATTGTGTTCCTCTGTTTTCATGTGCAATCGTCATTTTTAAATCACCTAAGTGTGTATGTATTGTATATATTGTGAATTACCATAGGGTATATAACATTTGTGCAATTTTTTTTTTTCTCTTCATGTCCTCTGACTTCTTGCACTCTGTCTTGTTGCTACTGTAACATGTGAATTTCCCTCATTGTGGGATAAATAAAGTCTATCTTATTTCATCTTATTTTATCAATAGACCTTATTTCAAGCATGTAACCAAAAACCTATTCAAAAACTCATTAACTTTGGGATGAAGAAAGCCTAACAATGCTCACTCATTTCTGGGTTTTAGGAGTCATTCCTGCAGCACTCAATCATGTCCCCATTCGTAATCCCACCTGCTTTCTGCTCTGAATGGTCGACCGTGTCTCCAACCAGCAGAATCACCATGTGATGCATGTTAGGGCTCTGGAGGGGATACTGAGTGGACCTTGACTTGGAATTGTTTCTCTCTGTCAATTGTCTCATCAATTAATCAAACAAATTATTTCAGAAATACTAAATTCCTTCACTACTTTCTTTCGGAACCATACTGCACAATACGTATGCATGAGTTCGCCCAATCTGCCTGTCTAATCCTAAAGCACCTCGTCACTATAGGGATTTCTGCCTCAAGGAGAACCATTTGCTGAATCAACAAAATCACATTCAGTTGAAGCTTTTCACCCATGTTCATGGTTCAGTACCTCAGGAGGTGATGAACATGGGACTTAACATCTTGTCAAGACCGTTTATGAATTCAGATATTTTTATTAAACCTCTGAGATTTTTAACTTGACGTCTTTGCTGGGATTTCATTAATGCCATTTTCCATGTCATCCCTCCCTCTGCAAAGTTGTGCTATAATCTTCCCCAGTGCCACCCCTGGTCTGTCAACCACAGTCAAGAGTAGCTGTAATCTTGTGTAGTAATTCTTATCAGCGGTACCCCGCTGATGTTGCAGGGAGAAAAGCGGCCTCACAGGCAGAGAAACCCACAGAGCCGTGAAAAGAGATGGAGACCACCATGGGTGGCCTCACACACTTGAATGGTGACAGGCGTAGTGAGTGGGAGCATGCACATGAACAAACGGTACACACGCACACACAAACACGCAGGTTGGAGGGGACTGAGTTGACAGATTGCCTCCAGAGACAGTAAACAAGAAAATACATTTTCCACGACTTCCATCTCATCGTTGGGAGATTAAAGAGGGACTGCGGAAACGCAATCGTCTGCTTTCTGACAGGGATAAGAGGTGGAAAAGAAGAGAGAAAAGACAAAAAGCGCTGATTCCAAATCCAAAACACGTTGTGATCAATCAGGAAACACTTTCTGTCTGACTGTTTGCAGCGAGGTTCTTAAGAGGGAATAATGGTGTAACGAGAACACGCGGTGAAGTGCTGACTGCAGCATGTTAGGAGCAAATAAAGTAATAAAGGCGGCGGACTGGTTTGGGCTTTATGCGACCTTCAACAAGATGACTGTTCGAAGTTTGACCTCATTCTAACTTATCTGATAACTCCTGAAAATGAACTTTACAGGTTGACCTAAGTGTAGTGCAGAGATGTCACAATGTGATAAACACTCCTCAGACCAACCAGAAAAAGGCAACCTGAGTGTAAGGGTGGTGTACGTGGAATCGTAGGTCAAAGGTCATTTGGCAACAGGAGAGCAGTTAGAGTGGGCACATAGTCCCGTGGAGCAAGGCAGGAGGGGAGGTCACTTTGATGAACAGGTGAGTCAGTCACCCAGTGTCAAAATTTTGCAGCTTAAAATGCATGTTTTTATATGTACATACATATCACCATGCACTGTCACTATAAATCCTGCACAATGTAATATGTACTATAGTACATGCATGTACTCTACATAATCATCCACTCTATATGTACTTACAGTATTCAGTGCTCTTTTCTTTGCACTATTGTATTTGTTTAAAACTTACAGAAACACTTGAAAATGCATGTTTTATTTATGCTGTTGGCCAGTGGTAATGTATTTATATATTCCTTTCTAGCCCTGTGTATTCTTTACCTTTACTTATTCAGCTTTGTTGTCCTTGTTCTCAGCTGTTATGTCTATTATAAGAACATTGAGAGCGATAAAAAACTGGCCTCAAATTAAGATAAGATGAACCTTTCATTTAAATGCACTATGTGTGTACACACATGTGGCCAATAAAGAAAATACTGATTTATTTTACCACTATCAGCTTTATTGCCCAATAAAGCTAATTGTGATTGTGAGTCTGTCAAAACACAGGTAGCAGATCTTGGGTGCAGGCTGGTGTAGGTTCTGGTGGGTTAGGGTTAGGGTCCTGTTACTTAATAATTTCAACACTGTGTTGTGAGTAGTTGAGATCCATTTTTGATGAATGATGATTTGGTGAATATAATTAATTCAGCCTTGCGTCTCTGCTTCATATCCCATATTCGGTGCCTGCTGCTTGAGGAAAGGGGCCTTTCTGTGTGGAGTTTGCATGTTCTCCCCGTGCTCACCTGGGGTATCCTCCATAAAAAAACCCACTAAAACATGCAAGAAGATCACCACCTGACCAATGGTGACAGGAAGGAATTGGGTCCCCGGGCACTGCTGTTGGCTGGTGGCCCACAGCTCTTGATCTGCCGCAGAGGAAGGACTGACCAGGGTGGGTTAAATGTGGAGGAATCAATTTTACAGAAGCATGGCACGTGCATGTAGTGTTGTTGTGTTCACCAAGGCATGGCATATGCATGTTGTGATGTGTTGAGTGAATAATAAAGTAAGTCTTCTTCTTCTTCTTCTTCTTCTTCTTCTTCTTCTTCTTCTTCTTCTTCTTCTTCTTCTTCTTCTTCTTCTAAACCACTGTGCAGTGTTTTGGCATCTGATAAGCCTCCAAGCTCAAGGATCTATTACTCAGCCTTTCTGGACTATAATTTATCATCTCACTGGCACCTGAAGCCCAACACCCTCTTTAATGCATTGCTGTCTTCAGTGTGAACACATGGTAACAAGCAGCCACATGCTGTGATGGCGAGAGGCACTGTGTTAATGCCAGTATAGCACCATCACCATTAAATTAGTCAGTTAGACTTGCAGACATTAGAATAGGCTTTCTTTCATCTGGATGGCACTGAGGAGTTAGTCATTGCAGTTTCGGATTGTCTCGATGGTCCCCTGAGACCTCTGTGCTGACAGGTGCAAACGAAATCTTGGCTTTTGTACAAGTCTTATTAGTATTTATAAGCCAGAGGAATCAGCTCCACTTTTCTCCAAAGATGTGTCAATCACCAACCTCACACCAAACATAGTTTGATGTATTAAAGCAAGTTGTCCTGCTGGAACAGAAAGTTCCTCGGGCAGAGCATCTGACGAGGGCCTTTGAGAAGAAGTTCACACAGTATGAGCTCTGGTCAGTGAGTGCTGCCACAGCAGCTGGAGACTTCATCCCATTTGAGGTTCGATGCAGGGGACTTTGGAGTCTACTCCATCATTGCAGCCTTGAGCGGTCGGCAGTATTGTAGGGGATAGGAGCCGTTCAGAGAAGCACAGCCAGAAGAGCAATTAGCCACATGGACATGAACTGAGGCATGATAAAACCTCAACTGGTTCACCTGTGGGAGGAAACACCACTGATGACGTGTTTAGGGCAGACCAGATTTATCTTCTTTGCTTCTTTCTATATGTGTATACGTGTACATTAAAGGTTTAGTCATTAATATATTGAAATGTTGCACTGACATAAGCTGAAACAAGAACAGGAGCGGTACATTATACCCCCTCTGGAAATAGGCACAGCGCTGTATGTGCTGTATGTGCTGTATGTGGAGGAGTGGACATACAGTGGGTGAACATATACACCACATGTCTGCAATTTCTGATTCTTTATACTGCATGTATGAGGAATTTTCAAGTATGTGGAGGAGTGCTCACCACTCATCTCTTCACCCCACTTTCTGTCAAATATAGTTATATAAACTGGAATGAGGCTACATAATGTGAAGCCTACGCGGCTGTACAGGGGGCATTTGTTCCCTATTTTCTCAACACTCCAGACATGATGTCCCGATATAAAGCGAGTGTGGTAATGAGGCAGCTTCCTCTCTTCATCCTACATCCCCAGGCCCCAGGCCTGTCAGGAGAATGAGACAGGGACAGCCACCAAGTTCACCCCTACTCCTCCTTCACAGCAGCTCCTTTTACCACACACTCACTGACAGTTGTTAGCTGACACTTTCAGGTGTTACATTTAACGCATGCTGATTGCTTTCTGGCATAATGTTACTCTGTTCCATGACAGGCCCAAATAGATTTTAATGACCTGGGTAATGTGCTATAACAAAGTGGTGCTCAGGAGTGTAAATGAAGAAGTTAGTTGAGCTCGACTGACAAATCCGATTGGCTGATATTATACTCAGAGTGCAGCTTATCACCTATACTGTGCATATTAATATTGCTATATATATTGGCCAGTAAGTAACGAGAAATATCTCTACAGAGGAGTTAAACATGACTTTTAGAAAGACTGTCGCTTTACATAGTTCACCAGGAAGACCTACAGGTTTGTTTTCAGCCATGCTAACACTGGTTAGCTCTGTGGGTGATAATGTCAGTCGGTTGGTCCACTTTGGTCCAGACTGAAATACTTTAACAAATTTTTGAGTAGGCTATTTCAGTTTATAACCAAGTATCACCTCAACTTTCGGTTTAGTGCTATTTAGCAAATGTTACGATGCTAACATGTTAAACTAAGCGTTGTTATTGTCAGAATGTTAGCATACTGATGTTAGCAGTAAGCTCAAAGCACCACTATGCCCGAGTACAGCCTCAGAGGTGCTAGCGTGGTTACAGACTTGTGCTCTTGTTCAACGATTAAACACCCAGCTAAGTCGATAACTTGGTCACAGTTCTTTAAAACAATTTTTTTGAGTCCATTATAATTTGTCTATGTTTACATTAATTAAGAAGCTCTTTCATGAAACCTCACATAGAAATGTCAGCACAAGACTAATATGTCAGTTGTTATGGCAGATCTGGATCTTTCATTCAATTCAGTTTTTAGAGCTTCCTTCTTAATAAGGTACTTTCTGAGAGCATTTTCATGACAAAGATGGTCACCATCTGGGAGATCATTACTTAGCTGGAGATGTTTTCATATTGAAATGGTTACCGTCAAGATACGGTGCTTGCTCTTTCACTGAGATGATATGTATCTCAAGTGAGAGCGGGCTTCAAAGAAAACCCTTTTATACAGTCGGATGGCTTGCAGCACAGTTTTATAATAAACTTGGCATTTCATCCACATGTGAGTGTTGGCAATGTGACAGAGATTGAAAAGACACCTGATGCAGAATGCTGAAACAGTCAGCAGCAGTAGAAAGTCATAGTCGTGTTTACTGCTTGAACTTTTGCATCGTATCGTTTCAAACTATAAAAGCTGAGCAGGTTCTGTTTGAAGAGCCGACAGGTTTGTCAAGAACTTAGTTCACTCAGTTGTGAATGAATGAATGGATGAAGAGCTTAAAAAGTCACAGTAATCATGTCACCGACCATGACTGGTGTTTTAAAATAAACAGGACTGGCAGAATCTTGCATCCTTCGGTTCACACTGTTGTTTTGAGCTTCGTGTCAAATGTCTGGAGAAAGCAGCAGCACACTGAGCCTTTGGGTAGCATCATTCAGGAGCAGGTCAAGATGGCAGCTCAAACAACATATTGTATAATTCATGTAGTGTCTGTACCCTCTCACCCTGTACAGCTTAATTATACATACACTTTCCCGCCCTGCCTGCACCATAAGAAAATGTACAGTACAAGAACCTCGGAGCTGTTGAGTCAAAAGAGATTTGGATGCACATTCAGAGTAGGAACGTGGGATCGCTTTCTATTATTTTGTGGTTGGGGGAGACACGATAAGTTAAAATTAAAAATCCACATTTGTTTATTTATGTTTTAATGTCTGTTCTTGAAATGTACGCAAATTAATACTTTATTAATAGATAATGTTTCATTTGCATATTAGAATATACAGTTTCTAATAAAGAAAATAATTGTCTCAGTGTAACGAATTGGTGAATTTCATGATGATATGTATTATTTAAAAAAGTTGTAACAATATCCATATATATTGCAATATATTTATTTATTCCGATCAGTTTTAGCATTGTCATTTTGAGCATATTAGTACACCAACAATGGCATTTAGTTCAAAGCACCACTGTGATTTGCTATAAAATGTCCCACTACGTAGATATCTTTGTCACAACTCTTTGAAACTTTAAAGGAGTTTTAAGGAGCTTTGTGTGTTGTTTAAATTTGATTTATAAACTGCAAGCATTTACTGACTTTACATGTGCGAGCCATTTGCCACTGTGGCAGAAATATATGAAACAAACGTGAGGAGACACTTTTCATGTGGGGTCGAGAATGTGAAACCAACCTCTTATCTTTACACTTTATTTGAGTTGTAGCAGGCATGACAACAGCTATTCATTAAGAAGATTTAAGCACAAGATAAAGCATAACACTATGATGTTATCCCACAGGAAGGATAGATTATGTAATATGGAAACTGAGGAATGACCTTGGTCTCTTACACATGTTGCCATCATCTACAAGGTCAACCCACCAGATCATACATGCGTGAAGCTGGATGGTCTATTCCTCACATCTGACTGTCATTTAATTATGAGGCTAAGACAAGCATCTGTGTGATATACTGCAGCTCAGAATTACTGATATGGTGTGGCCCCAGTAGGTGAGGTGAGGGCTGGCTTTTCAGTCTATTCATAGTGACAATGGTGCATTTTAAAAGGGGATTCCAGCCGGTGTAAGAATTCATATCAACTGTGCTGCTCATGTGGCTCAGCACAGACATTCACATAGCATGGACATTGACTGGTTAAAAGGATGGGAGCGCGTTTCTGCTTTAGACATTAAGAGGTCCTTAACCACCAGCATTTACCCTTAAATGCTTCTTTCGGAAATGTAAAGAATGAACACTCTTAACTTCAAAGATCAACCGTCATCAGGAGACAGGGCCCTGACATTCAGTTACTTCTTTGTTGTTTTACACTAATGAGAATTCTGGATATCAGACCAACACAGACCAAACTGTGAATTAAGTAAATAAAATAGTCCTGCTAAAAGCTGCCGTTTACGACTAAATTCCTAAATGTGTTGTTATCATTTCTCATGCTGATTGATTCCTTTAAACGATGCTGCAGCAGAGGGAGAACTGATGAAGTGTGATGGTCCACCATGACAACCGTGACAGCTTTTTGAGATGTTGCATTGCATCTTTCCCTCCTGGGGGATGCAGATATGTTGTTCTATCATAAAAAACTATCGGCATAGTTAATTTTTTATAGATTAGACACCAGAAAAAAGAGCTACAACTTCAAAGATATCATTCAATGTAGAACTAACAGAAACTAATGTGAGGCCAATCTGTGGTAAATCTTGAAAATATGGTTTTGAAGTTCCTTTAGCCACCTGCTATGGATCTGAATACACTTTTTGTAGAAATGCATTTGTAGCCCTGCTCAGCTTTAAGGCCTGGAGACAACTTGTTGTGTGGTGTTGTAGGAGCACAGTTACTGAGCTCTCAGGGCTTCTCTCCTCTTCTTGCGCCCCTGTACTGATTGATTTATGACCTCTGTGTTGTGTCAGCAGTCTGAAAGTAGTACCCCAAATCTAAAGAGTGAAAACCTCAGGACTGCCTTACGTGTGAATCCACAAGCACGATGACTCCTGATTTTCTGTTGGAAGAGAAAAAAAGAAGTTGCAGGTTCATTTCCGTCTGATTTACGAGATGAAGCCAGAAAACGGGGACTTTGATTCTCAGTAAGTAGCAAGACAATGTTAAAGCTGCAATCTGAAATCACTATGTATAATCTAAAAGGACAATTATCATCAACCTCTGCAGTTCAGTTCAGCTCTTTGGGGACTTTAGGGATCTTTCAGCTCAGTGTTTTGGTTTTCTGGCCCACAGACTTTATAGTTTTGGGTCACTCTTGACGCTCTGAAAGCTCTGCAGGCAGCTGTCTTTAGTGAAAAAGCTCAGCAGTGCAGCACGCAGCTTTGGAGGCTGCTGAGCCTGGGGTGCTTTTCATGCAGGCACGATTCCGGTTAGTAAGTGCACCCTCAAATTCTGCTTCCAGCATATTTAAAACATACAAACAGAGACATTGGGGAGGCGTGTATGGGCGAGTGAATGATTAGCCATGATCAGTTATAGTCGGGCTCTCTGTCTCGTTCCTGGGAAGACGAGGAGGCTGCTGGAGCTTTTGCAGCCACAAGAAGCACTTTTGTGGCCCTTTGAGAGAGTCGCTGTGTGCTGTAGCTCAGGGAGCAGCTCTACTAAGAGAGGCTCTCCTGGTCTGAGTGTTCACCAGTACATAGCCTTAGCCATGCTTTTTATTGTGCTTAGCTATGAATGTAGCGCACTTTTGGGCCGGCCAGTATGTTGTGTGTGAGCAATAAATCATGAGGTTGCTCATGAAGTGTCAGTGTTTTCCACTTTGTATGTTGGCAGGGAAACTCCTTCCACAGCTGAGGAAGTAAACACATGAAATCTACCTCAGAGTGTGGAGTTCCTCTGCAAGCAACTCAACGTATACTGTAGCAATGAAATCTTTTGAAACAGACTTAATTTATTTTTGCTAGGCCAAGTCCTAGAGTTGTAATATTTTTTCAGTATTTTAACATAGATGTGGACTGGAGCAAACTCCATCTGCTAATGAGGACCATTTGATATGATGAAAGTCAAGGTCAAAACTCAGTTCTACTACTACTGCTATATTTCAGAGTAGCATCAAAAGAAGTGAGTATATCTGGGTCATTTTTTTCTACTTTCCTCACACCACATTACCGAAATGACCAAACTAGAGTATCTATTAATAAAACCCTCTAGGCGCTTGTAAAGGCCACATGAGTCTTACATTGTTCCTCACAAAACATTAATTTAAAGGCTAAGACGAGCAGATCAGCACTGCACCCAAATCAAAAACACTTGCAGCAGTTCCTCCAAATGACTGTGGTACTTTCTGAAAACCACTAAGGTGGCTGTCGTCGCTGTAATGGATGTATTGTTACTGAAAAGTCAGGTGAGCGAGCAAAGGAGATGACTTTTTAATCCTGTGATCTTAAATCAGATCAGAGGCCACTGGAATTAAAAAGGACATTTCGGGGCTTGAGGTTTCCAGTCTTGGTGAATTAGCTTCACAGATGAAGCACCTACAGTAATTTACACCTGAATATGGTAGTGAAAGAGGCTATTTCCTAGTACGAAGCTATTTCCAAGGGTTTGTGTGCTGCATAATTTTGATTTGCATAAATGTCATAGTGAATTTGATAACAGCGCTTCTAGTTTGAACAACTGAAAGGCAACCATGTGCAAATTGTCCCTGTGGCACAGGTGTACGGGGGTTGCTTGACAACAGGCAGTGGTTAATAAAATTAAAGGCAATAAAATATTGTTAAATAAATGTTTTGGGTGGGATAAAACATCACACAGGGCCATTTTACTAACAACATAATTTTTAGTACAGCCCCAAAATAAACTGCCTGTAATTACAGTGAAATGTAATTATAGGTTATCTAATAGCTTCTGGCAGGCCTGCTATTTAGACCACGTCCAGTATTTTTCCAGACCTCTTTTTGATCATTATTAGAAGCTTACTGTAATTGCTGCTCAGTCAACTGTTAACATTCAATTACTGATAATGATTTTTGCCATTTCTCTCCCATCAGACACCAGACGGTTATTTGTGAAACAGTCAATCTAAGAAAACACCAACAAACACATTCAGTCAGATGAATGTATATTGCTGCCCAGTGAGGAATTAGTGCCTGAATTGAAACCTACACAATGAAAGTCAAAATGATCTGTTTTCACTGAATCACACAGATCAATTCCCTGACTGCTGATGAGTGGACAGGCTCTTAAATGGTTCAGGGTCTGTCTTTTGATCTTGAAGTGACTCTCCAATACAGCTTACTATTGACATTTCTCTGTGCCACCCAGCAGGGACAGCAGAGACCATATCGACCTCTTCATAAGACAGATAAAGGCAGGACCAAGGTTACAGGGTTACTGTACACGTGTGTGAATTCTGCTGAAAACTGCAAGATTTTCAGAGAGATGACTCAACAGGATCAAAAGTCTGTTTAAAGCTGCAGTAGGTAACTTGTATAAAAGTAATTTTTGTCACATTTGCTAAAACTGTCCCTATGCCTAGACAGCAGTACACGAAACATGTAATCTGTGAAAAAAAAACAAAAAAAAACGGCTCCACTGGTCCCACCTACTGCTCCTACAGCGATAGGCCGGAGCCTATCTCAGCTGTCAACGGGCGAGAGGCGGGGTACACCCTGGACCGGTCGCCAGCCGATCGCAGGGCACAAACACACAACCATTCACACTCGCACTCACACCTAGGGGCAATTTAGAGTCACCAATCAACCTAATGAGCATGTTTTTGGTCTGTGGGAGGAGTACCCGGGGAGAACCCACGCATGCACGGGAAGAACATGCAAACTTCACACAGAAAGGCCCGACCTGGGAATTGAACCGGCGACCTTCTACCTGCTGTGCCACCGTGCAGCCCACTAAGCCAACAAATAACCATAAAGTCACGGCAGCCGCGCTGATGCCGCAGGGAGGAGGGGCTTGGAGGCAGGACATGAGTGCAGCGGAGAGGGAGGGGGAGTGACGTGGAACTTGTGTTGGTTCAAATTTTCAGCTCTCTTCTCCATCTTACCGTCTGCAGCTTCAATGCTGAATATGAAGCTCTCTGTTTTAATGATATTGTGGAATGAGTCAAAGCAAAATGGTCAGAGGACTAATGCGGCTTCATTAAAACCTTCCTGATACTAACAGGGAGGTTTTTATGATTAATTTTTGTTGATCTATCCTGATTTCTCACTAAAAATACCTGTTTTAGTCGCAGCAAACGGTCTGCTGCTTGGTCGTCATCTCACTCGCTATCTCACCGCCACTGTCCCCTCCTCATCCTCATGAGAAAAACTCATATACATGTAGCACTGATCTGAACTACATCACTTTGATACCTGTTGTACGTGATATATGCGAATCGTACAAATTTAACGTATACGCGGTTTGCAGAAATGTGCAATGCCAGCGTTGTATTCTGGTGACTGGGTTGGTTCTGGAGCTTTAAAAACACAGTGTGTTTTCTAAAGTGTGATTGGTGCAGGAGAGTAAGACATGGTTGTTTGCTGGGGAGAAAAAGAGAGACGGACCATTTTGCTGCAAGACGACAAGCAGCAAGATTTGATTCATCACCACATCGTTTCTTTTCCCTCCAAACCTGCACTTTCTTAGTATCTAAATGGACTGGTTACAGATTCCTGCTCAAAGCTTTCTGTAACTGTTCCCAGCTGCTCCTGGCTTTATATATGTGGCTCCTCACTTTCATCTGTGCTCACACTGAGAGAAAATTCACTGCGGTTTAATATTTTATTCTCACTGCAAATTTAACTACTTGTTTAACAATGTGCTTAAAGCCAGTGTTCGGTTACCTTATGGGCCGCTGGGATGAAGTAGCATCTTGGAGTGAGAGATAAAAGTGATACTCCAACTTTCAGAAGGGCCGACCCACTAATCAAAGGCTGCTCTATAGGTGGGTTTCCATCCACCTGTGTTAATGAGCATTTTCAGTTTATGCAAAAGAAAAACCTGAGTGGAAACAACGGAAAACATCAAAAAGTTTTTACGCTTGGCTGGAGAAGTTGATTTGTAGACAGAAGCAAAATGCGATAAAGAAACGGACATACACAAAGACTGTGTGCACTGAAGAGATGGCAGACTAAATCATCAGATCTGTGTGAAACGATAAGGAGACTGTAACCTTCCTCACATTAATACATGAAACAAACACTCATATTTCCATCATGTTTTTTCGGCACTGTTGTCCTTTTCAGGTTTGAATGGCACTCGCTGCATTGCATCATCTTGTTGGAAAATTAGTGCCTCCAGCCGTTTATTTCCACAAGCCCTCTCCTCATAATCGTGGATGGAAACTCACACCTAGCAAATATTAACACACTGAGTCTGGAGTGATGATATTTCAGGCTTTGAGAGGGAGCAAATATTGTGCAGGTAGAATCTTCCATTTGCGAGTTCTTTCAAGTTTTGTCACCGTTGGCTCGCTTTTTCTCTGTGAGCCGTGAGACACTTAAATTGATTCATGTGATGTGAAGGGTCCATTGTATCCTCCTCTCTGTGAGTCGTACCTCTGGCTCTAGATTGAGTGACATGAAAGACACTTTTTGAAGAGCGAGCAGGTGAAGATTTGCAGTTCCTCCGTATGTTCAGCAGCAATAGTTGGAGGAGTTTACTGCTTTCACACAATCAGCTGCAGAGTCAGTTGTTTTGGATTGACTTCGAGTCCCATTTGTTTTAAAATCTACATGAGAAAAAAATGTATGTGAATGTATTATATATTATATAGAGTTTTATTTCATACAAAACCTGATAAATTTCTGTCTTTCTGTGATTTAAAACAAATTACAGGAATGTGAATATCAACCAGTGTGGTAAACTGATTGAAAAGCTCCATCAAGTCTATCACCCTTTCAAAATCTTGCGTCTAATTTCATTATCATAATCTGCTTTGCCCTTCGGGGCTCAGTCACACTCTGGTGACGATACTGAGGATGTGACTTGTGAGCCATCACTACTCTCAAGCACCGTCACATCTCCTGTCGCTGAAGGAGGCTGCCGTTGTCACAGACATCGCTCCAGGTCTCAGTCAAGTTCAAGTGATGCTGTGGAGTGCAGGGGGTGGAACATGGAGGCTAAAGGGGAGGGAAGAAGAGAGGAGGAAGGACTCCTCCGGGTTATTTTTGAAACTTTGTAGCCTGATCAGCAAAGAGCTGGAGGGTGACACCTTTCCTCAAAGAAAGAGGCTGAACTTGTGACGTTCTCGAATTTAAATAAACATGTAAGATAATAAGATCTCCTTGGCTGCGATCAGGGAAACACTGCAGCCATTGTTAAATGAAACAAACACTGACTGCTGGTAGAAGAAGGGAAGCAAATCAAAGTCATCCCAAACTCCCTGTGAGATTTTGTGGCTCTGTACCGTCTCACTGCTTCCACTTTAGGGAAATAATATGGGAAACAGATAAATAGGCTACATCCCAGTCATACTGATTTGAATATGTAAAGCAAAACCTGAACATGTGGTTGAGAAATTAGATTTAGAGATGCATGTTAATGATTTCTGAAAATGAGAGCAGAAATTAATTTGAGTTTTTGAAGCTGACGGAGAAGCTTGGTCATCTGGCTTTTTGAGTTTCCCCTCAGGCCTTCTGCTGCTGCATCGATGCTCCTCTGGTTTTCAGTTTATTACAACGTCAATCAACGTTTATTACAATCATTGACAGTGTTCATCTGCTGCATCGCTTTCTTTCACGTTATCTGTCATTAAGCTAATTATTTTCATTGTATCAGACTGCATTCATGCTGTGGTTTAGCTTTACTTTGATAGGTTTACTCAACACTAAGTATCACACAGTGTCTTCTTTGTGTTCTGCAGATGGTGCCACTACTATGATTCACATGCTGCTCCATCTGTCATGGACACCAACGAACGCACCTGCCGTCGAGTGTTTACTGTGTTTAACTTGCACTGTGTGATTCAAATACGCTGCAGCCTGGGAATGTCATTAACTGCAGTATGAATAAATGTGGGTATTTATGACTAACAGGAGGAGGAGTGTTTAAGTTGATGTGCTCTCTGTAAACTTTTGAATCATGGGTGTAAACAAACTAATGTGTATGGAGACAACAATTAGCGGTTGTTGCAGGAATGGGTGAAAGGCTGAAACTCCTCGACAATGACAGACATCAAACCCTCTCCGGCTCTGCCTGCAGCACAGACGTACTGCTGCTGCTGACAAGCACACGGTGTCATTGTTATAAATGGGCCCTGAGTGGATGAACTTTGATCTCACTGAATTAGTGATCAGGCTCACAGAGCGAGCGCACACCTGCCTGTGGCGGAGGACTCTGCCTCCCACATCCACTCTCACTGATAACGGGATGCATGCAGGAATGGAGGACGAGGGTGAAACAGAAGGTGATAAATGTGTTGGGGGGAGTGAGATGAAGGAGGGGAGGAGGTGCAGCGGGTGACATATACTGTGGTACAAATAGAAGTTGGCATAAATAGATAAAAATCTGGTCTAATTTTCAGCTAGGCCACACGGCTCTGTGGGAATGTGAGTCAGTTGATCACAGAGTCTGACACATAGGTCCAGACTTTGTTCAAACTATCATGGTCCCCAGTGGATGAATCCTCATGACTTGTACCACCGGCAGGTCAAAGCGTTTACTTTGCAGTGAAATATCTCAACACCTACTGGCGCAAAATGTTGTACAGAAGTTTCATGATATCAGAGGATATCCCGTGCTGCCTTCAGGGACCCACACACCAGCATGTACCCTGTTTCTGCTGAACGACTGAAGCTAGGCAGGAGTGGGCTTGGCTCGCTCTTAGTATCACACTAAAGCGCTATATAAGTGTAATCCATCATCATCATCACTGGCTTTTCCTCGACACCATGAGGTTGACATTTCTGGGTTTGAGTGGAATCTCAACAGCTATTGGATGAAACATTCATGCCTCCCTCAGGATGAATCGTAATAATTCTGGTGACCTCCTAGCTTTTCATTTGGCGACATCATCAGCTCAGAATTGATGACCACACAGCTGATGGGAATGCAATTACTAAAACTAATGACATTTCCATTCTCACACCCATTTGTGTTTAGACCTAATTAGCACACATTACCGTGCTAACCAGCTGAACTGTGCTGGTGAACATGATGAACATTACCTGCCATTCATCAGCAACACCTGAGTCCCACAGAGCTGCAAGCATGACTGACTCTCAGTCTTGTTTAATTCATGGAAAATACAGTGAAAAGCTGTTTTTTGAAACACTAAATCGGGCTTTCATTACAGAAATTAGGAGGGCTGCTGACAGTACTTGCCGGCACAGAGCACAACATCAAATAACCAGCGATGTGTGCCGCGCTCTCAGAGATTAAAAAAATTCCATCACAGCACGCGAAGCAGCATGAACGTCAGACTGCGGATTTAAAAAAAATTAAAAATTACCTGCTGTGAGCTAAAACCAGTAATCTGTGTTGTATAACAGCAAATTACAAGCTTTATTACCTCCGTAAGTCATTTGAAGGAGACAATTTGACGGTGAAATTGAACTAATTTAGCTGTCACTGTGCTGTGATTCTTGTGGCACTAAGTCTAACCTTCAAGACAGAAACATGGAGATCCCCGACGTGAAGCACTCGACTGGGCTGACTCAGTGATGTGATGTGACACTTCAGCCCACTCCAGTGAGCCTCAATGCAGCGCAGGTAGAGAGATAAAAAAAAGGAAGAAAGAGAGGAAAGAGTGATTTACATAGAAAAAGAGAAATCTAACAAATACAGAAAGAAGATAGAACGAATCAGTGAGAGTATGGGAGGGTGTAAGAACGGGGGAAGAAGGCGGAGATATTAAAAAACTGTAAAGAGTGTGACAGACGTATGAAATAGGCTTCCTAATGAAACAGAGCTGTGACCTTTTCATTTTTCCTCCATCTGCTTGTCAAATGTCACCTGTGATACGGGGGAGGGAAAACTCACACTAACGACACTTTGAGAAAGAGTATTTTGAACCTTGAAAGTAATCATATCCCACCTCTTCGAAGGTTTTAGATTAGAAACGTGCCATTCAATTATTGAGAAGAATAATAGAGTTGGGGTACAAACACAGAGATATCCCCTTCAGTAGGGGAGGATAAAACAATCCCTCTGCTTCAGTTTTATCATTTCTTCTGTGTTTACATGTTATTCTTTCCCTGTGGCTCTCTGCGGTCGCTCAGTTCAAGACGCTGATGCCAGCTGACAACAGTCAGTGCTCAGGCTGTGGTGAAACCACAGTTTGCCAGATTCAACCTCGGTCCTCTCTAACTGGTGGAGGAAGTGCAGAATCCCTTGCTACGTCCTCTCATGCAGAGTAAAGCGTCACATCTTCCAAAATTAATTAGACTGAGAGCAGGACTTAATTTGTGCTGAATCATGCCAGAACAGATTTGGACCCTGCCCGACTGGGACCAGAACCAAAGCCATTCTGTAGAACCTGGCACTTCCTCTGTTTCTAATAAAATCTGTCAATTAGTTTTCTAAAAATATAAATCTACATTTTAGTTTCCAAATTTAGCACTCACTAGGACAAATATTTTGGCTGGCCTGTGAGAAGCGCCAGCTCAGAGTTTTATTCCACCCACTGTGGTTATTAGTAGTTTTTACAGCTTTGAAACGAAAGCTTAAATCTGCAATAATTCACACTTTTCTACAGTATGGAACATCTGACTGGAAACCGCTGGAAATGTTAATGCAAATGTGAATGTTAATGTATGTAAATGTGCCCTCTCCAGTCACAAACAGTATTTGAAAGCGTGCAGAAGGACAGACCGCTTGGCGAAACAGATGCTCGCTAGCTGAGGATAAACAGCATTTCCTGATTTGTAATGTGCATGAAGTCAATCAGTGAAATCTTACAGGAGATGCTGCAACATACTAAGAACAAACTGTCAAGAATCGCATACGTTACAGCAGTTACATGCCTCCATACAGATTACTATGAGTCCCGATCAATACAGATGACTTAGCTTGACTTAAATTCTGCAAAGATGACAATGTTTTGGTGTAGAATGAATATATATATTGTGACAAGCAGCAGCTTCTATATCACCTTCAGAGGCTTCACACCTCGAACAACAGTTTTATATAAATGCGCAAACTGTCATTTATTCCTCAGTTTGCATTAACTGGCCAATCGGATCGCACAGTGACTAATAATGCTGTCACTAAGGTTACAGAGTGAGGTTAGTCCTGGTTACTGACAGTGGAGGGACATCAATTTTGTAATCTAACTCTCAGCAAGAAAGTGATTTGCTGTATCTCCAAAATGTCTAAATACTTCTTTAAATGTAGAACGGATCATTTATGTAAACAGTTGGCTCATTTGGAAGTAAATCATGGGTTAATCCTGTGGAAGCTGCAAAGTCCCGGAGTAAGACTCACTTTGCATATTGGAGCAAAGCGTAGGTGTGTGAAAGTAATTATTGTCATGATAATTAGATAAATTGTACGGCACAGTTTTTTTTTTTTTTTTTTTTTTAAATTCAAATATTCTTTGTTTTCTTTCTGATTTCAGTTTTCAATCTCTAGCTTTTAACTGCTTTTATGCTAAGTCTCTGATGTATAGTGCTCCCTGATGAAAAATGGTGTTTGCTATTTCCTCATGCCATCCATCAATCTATCACTTACTGATGCATTTTATCGCTCTCTCTCTCTCTTTGATTCTCTCTCTTTGATTCTCTCTCTTTCTCTAGCGATTGTAAGATCAGATGGAATAAACTCCGGAAGCATATGCTGATTTATTCGCCCACCCCTGCTGTTAGCTGCCTGCTGTGCCAACAGCACATTACAGGGGAATTACGGCATACGGTAATTACTCATTCACATTTATAGAATTCAGAAATTATCTCGCCTCTGTGTGAGTTTTTGTCTACGGGACTGTGAGTGAGGATTTCTTCTTGAGATGTCTCAATCTCCAAATTCTTTTAACATAAATAAGATGAGTGATAAAGGTCCAAACATTGTCTTAATCTAGGATAAAGACAATTAAAAGAAGACAAACTATCTGAACAGAGAACATTTATTTGAAGAGGTCAGCTGTTCAGAGGATTAAGCCATTGCGAACTAACCTGGAACTGAATTTGCCAATGTTATGATGCAACAGTGTGGCAATTTAGCAGACTACAACATATCATGAAAGACAAGAATTTCAGATCTTTTCAATATTACACACAATGTGTATCTGATCTTTGATGTATCAATCATCTTTGGCATGTAGTATTTTGCGTTTACACAAACACAGATAACAGAGGTGCTGATCAATCATTTGACACTGTGAGGTAAACATCGAGTTCTGGTGATGTTTCATGTTGAAGTTCTGATTTCATGAAACACATGAAAGATGATGAATTATTTCGGGGGGGGATTTAGAGGTTTTTAGCCTATAACAAAATTTGTATTGACATCAGATTTTCTTCAGGACAAATTAGGACATGGTCGTCCCACTGACACCAATCTAATGTTGTAATCTGCTAATAATTACTACAAAGTTCTTGCACATCATAATGTGTTATTGACAGGTGTGTTTGATGCTCTGAGCTAAATGCTTAACATCAGCCTGCTAACATGCTCGTAATGACAATGCGAACATGCTGATGTCAAGCAGGCATAGCATTTAGCATGTTCACCATCTTAGTTTAGAATGTTAGCATTTAGTTCACAGGAAAAGTCGGTCATCCTCTGGGGAGCATGAATATCTTTACCAAATTTTGTGCCATTTCATCCTGTAGATGTAGAAATATTTCACAAGATAACTGATGTTTTTGACCTACTGGTGGCACTAGAAGAAAAGTCAATAGGATTCATCCTCTGGGGAGCATCAATGTCTGAACAAAATTTGATAGCATTAGTGTGGATCAGAAACAAACCAACCATCGGACCGACGCTGCCATCCTTAGTGATAAACACTGTGACTGTAAAAGAACCAAAACTTCATGCACACTGTTGATCACTTTACCCTCTTTCAGCAGTGTACTAATCAAATCGGTTCACATTTTTCAACTCTGTCTTAGATCTTGATCACTGAAGTTATTTCTCCTCCCCAGGCACTCTGAGGCTTCAGGAGACTGAACTTTGTTCAAAACAGACTGTAATTGTGGAAGATGGTCACTTAATTTGAGTAACAGACTGCTGAAGCCTCATATTATCTTCAGCTGAGCTTTGAAATGCATTTTTACAAAGACACAAGACAGTAGGGTCAGTATTAAAGGAGAAATGATGGCAAATTCAATGTGCATATGGGCTTATATATTAAGAACGATTCTATCATGATTCACTGATGACAACAGCATGATTAACTGCATTTGTAAAGCCTTGAGTAAAGACTATATAACAGCTAACTTATTTTTCAACCTATCCCTGAACCAAAACCAAGTGGGAAGCACAGGAGACCAAAACAGTGTGCGGGTGAGGGTCAATGCTCTGCGGTGACAATCTGTCAGACTCCAGCTGACACCTTTAAATGTGCATATTGCACCTGTCTTCATTCATCTCTGGAGCTGCAGCGTCTCCCCTTGAACTTAGAGTCCAAGTCACATACAGAAAAGTATCAGACTGGAAACATGGCAGCTGGGGTCTTCTTGTTGGCAGAGACCCTGAATCCCGAGAGTATTACAACTTTTTCATCACATTTTAAGGAAATCTACCTTAATTTGAAGTGCTGTTACGGGGGGGTGGGGGTGGGGGGGGGGGGGGGGTTGGCCTCTGACCATAGTTTATGTTCACTAACTAACAAACAAAACAGTATAGGGAGGTAAGCAGTGTAATCCTCTTAAGCTTTACACATGGACCTTAGTTTAACATTAATCCAAACACAAACACTGAAATTAGCCTCTTGAATTAGCTGCAGTACTGGAGCTACTTTCTGGAAGAAGTACTCAAACCTTTTACTCAAGTAAAAGTAGCAGTACCACAGTGTAGAAATACAGTTACCTTAAATGCCCTGCATTAGATTAAAGTAGTAAAAGTATAAAACTATGGCATCAAAATAACTCAAAGTACAAAAAGTAAAAATACTCAAAAATATGTCAGAAATATGTAGATGGGCTGTATGGGCTAATGTGAATATACTATATCAACTTTTTCTGCTTGGTAGCTTGCTAACTCTCTGTCACATACACAGTGGAGCAGGTGGAAACAAATGCAGGAGTTAGCAGGCAGACACATTCAAACTGACTTTTTATTGAAAATTACAAAAACAGAGATACATGAGCAGAGAGAGACTGAACTGAACTGAAAACTAATGTTGACCCAATGTGCCACATGGCGATGATTGGCTCAGGAAAACAGTGGAACAGGCGGAGTTAATGAGGCTGATGAAGGACAGGTGTAGAGCAAGTGTGGAGGGAAAAGCAGGCTGAGGAGGTGCAGAGGAGGGAAACACAATGAGCCAGAGAGCAAAAACCCAGAAACCACAAAACCACACAGGACCAGGACACCTTCTGGGAATCAATGCAATTTCATCTTAACACAGATAAATATTGGTTGACAAGGTATTGTATTATTAGTTAAAGTATCTTTTAAATAAAGTTAGAAAATCTGTAGAGGAGTAAAGAACAATAGTTACCTCTGAAATGTATTGGAGTGGTAGTATAAAGTAGCTGAAAATGTAAGTAAAGTAAAAGTACCTCTTCAGTACTGTACATGTGTAAATGTACTTCGTGACATTCCACCACTGCCTGCAGGCTAAACAAACAGCGGCTTGTTTGTCTGCACATGCGGATTTGTTTACGTGTGTGAGGCCTTAGATTTAAAGTGTGTGCATGCTGGAGAAGATGTAGAAGTAAATGAGAGATTTGTTTATGGTCCAGTCTTCAAAGCAGATGTAAGAAAACTAAGAAGTGCAACGGCTTGTTATCCAGGGGACTATTTAAGGACAATAAGTAAATCACTTCACTGTGACAGTGGACAGTATTTATTCAAACGCAGACAAGGAGCTAAATCAAGTGGAGAAACAGGATGGTCACTGCTGCCTACAGCTGACTGAGGAGGAAAACTGGGATTTGTGGGTGCCCGATTTGGAAAATCTCCACAATCTCCACAGATGAAAGTGATCTCAGCTGTGTTATTCACCACCCAGACCCAAAATGTTGCACTGAGGGTAGTTTCACAGCTCTTCGGGACATCTTTACATCTGTTTACCTCTATTGAAGTGTAAACATGCTATACAGTATGTGAAACTTTGAGTAATACATGTTTGTTATTACTGCAGATGGACATAGAGCCAAAGTGACACCAGAGCCTCCAGCTTCTGTTCCAGAAGCAGGAAAACCTCATTCAAAATCCCATTGATATTTGTAGTCGCTCTAGCAGCCTTTGTTGTTTGGATGTTAGCTAGCTTGATTAGCCAGCTGGTTCCCTCACACAGTGAGAACAGCCCAGTTAGCCTCAACTAACTACTCCAGGGGCTTCTGTCATTCATTTGTACTCAGATAAACATCTGAAATGATTTATGTAAAATTTAAATTTACATCAGGATCAATTATAAGTTCCACGGAGGAAGCACCAGAAGTTGCTGGATGCAGCATCTATACTGTTATAAATTTACCAGAAATGCATTTATTGGTGCCAGGACTTCCCCTTTGCTGCGTTCAATTGAAAACATTGTTCTCTTAAAAGCTGCTGGTGCCAGATTATCTAATGATGCTTGTGACTTGTTTTATTGGCCCAATGTGTCCAGTTTAGCTATTTTTGCAGCCTCCTCTGGGTTTAAAACTCAGGCTGTAACAGCAGTAACACCACAGCGAGTTTGATGAGTAGAGGAACAGCGAAGGGAAGGAGTTCCAGGCCAGTGACGCCAAGACGGACCTATGACTTCACCTTGATGAGATTTAATGAAAAAGCTAGAAAACGATCAACCATCACAAAAGTGCTTGTGTATCACATTTAACGGCAAAAGTCATGTGGCACTTATTTCAAATTGGATCCACAGTTCTGAGTTTAACTGGCCGTGACAGGAGGTTACATACCGTAAGCTGGGGTAGTGAAGCGCGTGTGTGTGTGTGTGTGTGTGTGTGTGTGTGTGTGTGTGTGTGTGTGTGTGTGTGTGTGTGTGTGTGTGTGTGTGTGTGTGTGTGTGTGTGTGTGTGTGTACTCTGTCTTTGTTAAAACCAATTTGAGTTTTAGAAGTGAGGATATTGGTGATATTTTATGTTTTTCCTATTGCCATCAAATCCCATGAAAGACCAAAACCAACACTGGATGGATCCTGCTAACAAATAACGTCTGTGTGCCTGATATTATCTGATTCCTCTGCTATTCCTCCAGAGCTCCATTGTTGTCCAAAAACTAATAAAAACATAGCATCGAGCCAGGCTGTTGCACTGGGTGACATGTTCTTTCACTGTGATGAACACAGGCACTGTAAACACCAGAGCACCAGATTAATCCACCGCTGAAACTAGTCCCCAACAAATGCACTTTTGCTCCTGTTTGAGTATCATCTGCTGAAAAACTACAGTACACAGCTGCTGTGTTTGCTTTTTTAAAAACTGGAAGTATGTATTTGTAACCCGTTCTAAAGTACCAAGAGCCTGTTCATTTACCTGCATACCCGCCACTCCCACATGACCTGCAATAACCTCTATTCCCACCATTCCTCATCACCTGACTGCCCCACCCACCTGCTCACCTGTTCCCACTTCCCTTATTGTCAGTGCATTTCATTGCCTCAGTAGGTGTGCATGCCTCTTGGCCCTCTGCATGATCCTCTGCCTGTATCTGACTCTTGGTTCTGTTTGCCTTTCTTTGTTTGCCTGCCTGCCTGGTTTCCTGACTCCTGCCTGCCTCTTTTCTCTAAGTACACACTTTCATCCCAGCGTACTTGGTTTTCAAGTCGCGCTTCTGTGTCCAGACCTTTGACACAGACACAGATGACTGTCAACACATAGACTTCCATTCATTTCTGGAAACTTAACCAAACAATAACCAAGTCTTCACCCTAAAATTGAATCATTTATGTTATGGGCACTTTTTTGTCCTGTTTTGTCTCCATGTGGAAGGCAAGACCCCACAAAGTGGCAGTGTAAACAAGTCAACACTGGTTTTGGTCTTTCATGGAAATGCTGATGAGAGGAATAATATAAAATATCACAAGGCTCATCTTTCACTGCTTAAACCAAACATTAAACCTCAAACAGCCTTTAGAAAAAGTGAAGTGAAGCAAAAATATCCTCACTTCTAAAACTCAACTGGTTCTCATAAAGATAGATGTATAAGAGCACTCTTCCTCTCTCTCAGTCACACACACACACACACACACACACACACACACACACACACACACACACACACACACACACACACACACACACACACCTCTGCTGCTCTTTAACAGCCTGCAGTGAATATTAAAACAACCGCTGAATAATTACAGCGCTGCTGCAGCAGCAAAGTGTGGCTCGGTTTTCACGGATTCCACAAATACGGCAAACACATTAAAGCATTTTTATCTCACAGGAAGGAACAGAGGTGAAAATTACGAAACACCATTAATTGTATTCATTTATTAAGCTCTCACTCCGTCAGAGACGATGAGGTGCGTCTGCTAATGAAAGCAGGAGGGGAAACAGTTTTAATTTGGCTAATCTCATTTTGCTGACGTGAACACGACCTGCACCGAAGCTATGAAAAACAAACATAAAAAGGCTTCAAGTTGTGTGTGGACAGTATTAAAATCAGCTCTGTCTTTCACATTATACTGAAACCAACAGATTTTCTTCACTCACTGTGCATTTTACTGTCATCTTATCCCGTGTGTGAAGGAAAGAAGGACTTCTTCCTGAGTTAATCAGACATTTTGGCATCAGGAACATCCTGGCTTTTTCAACTACAGTCAGCAGTGAAACACTACAAGTGCACTGAATTCTGGGTAGAGGATGATTTATAAAGAGACTGTCATGTGCAAACTTACTCGATATGTGGCCTGTCTCTTGGTCTGTCTTCATCTTCTCGTCACTAACACAAACAACAAAGAGATCATGAGGAAAGTGTCAGTCTGAGGGCGTATTTTGTTCAATTGAGTGAATCCTCATATATGTTCATTATACTGAAATGACAAACATTAAAATAATCTACAGTCTGGAGAGCAGAGGCACTTTATTTCTTGCTTTCCTATATTCATACATGAAATGGCATCAATCGTGTATCACATGGATCAATCAGGATCCATCTAACCCTCTAAACCCTGATATTTTATCAATATTGATTAACATAATAAAAATATGTTGTTTGCTGCTGCAGAAAAAGATGTCATTCGTTGAGATGTTCGGGTCTGATCTGCCGCTGGATGAAACTATTTTGTATTCTCCCAAAGCACAATCAAGACTTGCATAATCATCATCTTATCAATAATACATATCAACATAATGACATTCAATAACTGCTGCTAACAGGAGGGTGAATGAGGAGAAGGATTCACAAATTAGGCTACAGAATGTGTCAGTGGGAAGCTCATGAATACATCATTAGGCATTATTGAGCTATGGTTTCAGTAAAGTGATTTTTATTGCTGATTTCTTCCATTTTGATAATTTTGGAACATAAAAATGCTGCTAATATAAAAGTTCGCTTGTTTTTTATAATGTGAAATGCCACTAAAAATGTAGAATACGGTAATTCAGACCCTGCCACTCTCTCCTGCCTGGAGTTATCTTTTTCCCACTGTTGCCCTCGCCTGACCCTCCCCACCCACCCACTCATCTGCTTCCCATTTATAGTGCTCACCAGCTCATTTCCATTCAGTCCCTGGCGGCCTTCTTGCCTGACCCTCAGACTGACAATTCGCCACCTGACCTGAACCTCTTCCTGGTTTTGACCCTTGCTGGTTTCTGACTTTATCAAACATGGACTTCTCCCTTAATCTAACTGTCCTGTGTTCTCGCACATCCACTTTGGGAACCACTATTTTTTCTAACATTCAACATTTGAGAGGACCCATCTTTCTTTTTAGCTCGGAAATGGAAGCCAGTTAGCCTAGTTTGCTAACGTTAGCGCAGATTCCCAGCGGGTATCACTTTTTTAAAGTTATTTTAACACTTCCTTACAACAAACTGACTTGCAAAATGTCTTTGCAAAATTATCTTTTAAATTTGCACATAAATGTAACTTGTGGCACAATTTAAATTGGATTAAAAAAATCATTTTGTCACTCACTGAATTGCCATAGTTATTTTTTCTGAAATGAGGCCCCACAATAGTCAACAGGAAGACGAAGTACGGTCACGAACAAACGGACACAACTGGCATGCTGGAAATTAAGTGATATAACAAAGTTATACTGTATAGTGCCAACCCCAGCAGATAATGAACCAATCAAATTAGAGTTGTGGCATTGTAAGTTGATGCTAAACATTTGCGCCCCCTATTGAACACTCAGGGAGAGGGCGCTCTCCCTTTCTGAAAATTAAGAAAATTTGAATTTTTTATTTATTTTTTTTGGTAAGTACAATTTTCACAAAATGAATATAGTTTAACACAAGTCAAAACAAGCAACAAGGATATGAATATCTTTAAAATCTTTATCTTAAAAAAAAAAAATCAAAACATATTCAATTAGTGGGATAATTATTGTTGGGTTTTTTTTAACAGTTTTCTCTGTAAGTACAGAATAAACAACAGTCATTGGTTACTACATTTAATTTGTAATAATGGGCTAAAATGAGCAAAAACATGGTGTTAAAACATTTTTACAAAATGAGAGAATTTTGATTATAGCACACTGTAAACACACTGTATATGGCTGACATATTGTGGATATCAACAAACAGAGACAGATCACTCACAAGTTCCTGAAAATCCATCTAACCCAACTGTCTGAATAAACTGGCAGGACAGACGGAAATGCTGCCCAAACAGATACTAATTCTGCCTCATTTGTATCTTTGGAGAAGCACTAAACACCAACAGCAGAGTGTTTACTGAGAGCAGATTGTTTCTGTAAATGTCCTGCACCCACAGCTCAGCCCAGTGCTGCTAACTGACATAATGAACAGCTGCTGACAAAGGCCTCAGCTGACACGCACACAAACACAAGCACACATCAGCCGCCAGCAAGGAAAAGAGCCAAAATCACCTTTTCGGCACATAGAAATCCAGGAGACTGCACATGAACACCTAAGCTTCTGTGCTTACGCTAATCATTAACATTAACGCAAACGTCCTCCCTGAATACGAACTGACACCTGCCAGTTTCCCTCCACTTCACATCATGTTGTCTTGTTTGTCACTGCAGCTTATTTCTTAATCCAGTGGAACCTCACAGAGGAAACCTTTCGCATCATTTCCGATACGTGAGAAGGCAACTCAGGTGAAGCATGCTGCACTTCTGATTGTGTTATTCCATTTGAGTGGTTTTAAGAGGTGACATGTGTGACCTGAAACTAGCAATGCATTTACACTTGAATGTCTCAGCCTACCTGTCTGTTGGGTTGGAGAGTCTAACTGTATGTTTTTCAATGCATCCTGGCCGTGTTTACACCTGGACTTAAAGGGTCCGGTGTGTAGGGTTAATGGCACCTAATGGTGAGGTTGCAGATTGCAGTTTTTTCCTTACTGTTGCTACATTTTGTCAATCTTTCCCTTCTCACACGGCACATATGTGATTTACAATGATTCTTCATCGATTCTTGGTTTGAAACAGAGGTAGACAAAAGCAGGCCTCTCATTTCAAGCTAGCAACAGTTTTTCTGGCTGAAATGACGACTATCTGGCAGATTTTATTAGCTGTGGCTAGCAAGCTAACTAAGCTAACGTTAGTAACGTGAGTTGCTGGAAAATGCAGTCTGCAGCTGACTTCTTACTCTTTGCAGCTGTGCACCCTTTTGTCCATTTAGAGATGTTTCTGCTTGAGTGACACGTCCGACCGCTGAGCCCCAGTCATCAGCACGAATGCAGGTGAATTTTAAATCCTTAATTTCCCGTGGTTTGACATCCTTCATTACAAGCGATGCAAGATTTTCTTTGATGCTAAGACGAAGTTGTCCATGTTGCCATTTCACTGCCGTGCTGTGACATAACTCCCACCGCCTCCTCCTACTCCTGCCGACCTGACGATCAGATCGCCTATCAACGGTCTTGAGTCACCGCAGCTGGACGAAATGAAAATAGAAATGATTGCTCACCCCAACCAACAACTGCAACTGACGTTCATGTAGATAACTGTTTAATCCATTCACTTGTGTTTTTGGTTTTGTAAAGACTTAAAAAGATAATATCCTTCAAACTCTTTCAATGCTGACACTACGGCAACATGTAGAGAACTGATTATTATCACGATGCTATGCTTAGACAATTGCTATTTTGGGGACGGGGGAAGTTGCAAAGGGTCAATTAAGGGCTGGAGTCACCTAAAGCATCTGCCCAGTTGTTGATTTTTTCATACACTATTGTGCCCCCCGTAGTATCCACAGGTATCTGGATGTTGAAATGACTGAATTCTGTACACAATGATGTTGAAGCTGAGAAGTGAGGAAGGGTTCAAGAAGCAGCTTCATGTGTTTGCTGTGAAATAACTACTATGTGTTCACAACTTCAGCTCAGGATCAACGGACAATCCTTGCAGCTGTCTGGCTCACAATCCCTCACATGGTATTCAGCTCATCCCGGCAAAATATTCCACTCAGACGGATCTTAACAAGAACTCCCGGCCGTGCCAACGTCCAATCCCTTGTCAAGTCAGCATTTAAAGGTCGGTCTGCTTGGTGGGATTTGAACAGACAGACCTTGGGTGAGGAGCCAAGTTCCCGGAGCTTTCAGTGGCAGCTGGCGTAAGGATTAATGAGTTGATCCCGATTCCATCTTTTCCACCACACGACACAGCCGTAAGGAGCGGGAGCTTGGCTTGACTTAATGCCCAAGTGCTGTGTGTGTGAGCGCAGGTGTGCATAGGTATGTGACTGAGTGGACTCACCAGTGTTAACAGCATCCGACAGGTGAGTCATGTGGAAACAACATCATCCTGGGGCAAACTGAGGGGGGCAGGATCCCTCTAGAATCTCAACTCATGCATAACTTAAAGAGGAAGGTTTCTAGCACACAGGTGTCAATCTGTGTGTGTGAGGCTACACAAAATACACGTCTGATAGTTTTGTGCTTCTTTTATTCCCAGAAAAGGTCCAGCAGTTCACACAAACCGAATATGTGTCAAGTTTGAGGGCCATTAGGGTCCTGCAGCTTTCCTCCTCAGCACAGTAGCTGTGCTTGATTCAGAGCAAATTAGACCAAATAATTTTGCTCTGGCTCTCACCCAGGTCCATAAAAAATAATATGTTCTTCATTACTTCAGTGGGGCTTAGTTAATGGCACACTGTTACAGTTATTTATAATCCATTTGGCAAAAGAATACTCATTAGCGGCTTGCCACTGAAACAGATCCCACTATGAATGCCTCCAGTCACAGAGAGCCCCAGCTCTATTTACTGTAGATGTATTGATGTCAGGACACTGCAGTTTTCCTCTGATTGCCTTCATCAAGGCACAACTCTTCAGGGCATCTGGGACCACAAAGACTAATTTTTGTTATTTGGAAAAAAAAACCTGATCATTGATCAGTGGTCTGTTGCGGAGCGACTGAACACAAGGCCGGCTGAAGCTGATAAAGTGATTGCATGCATGCTTACGTGTGCAACCAAAACAATGGAGTGTTTAAAATGAGCTTCACTCTGAACAGGAGATATGACTGATGCAGGATATCTTAACATGTCTACCTGGAAAATTAATTAATGTTCACCTCCTGCTCTGAACCCTTCCTGAAACCAAACAGCCTGTTTACTAATTCAACAAAATGGACCAACCCTGTCTCGTGGAGATCACACTATCTACAACTAATTTGTTTTGTCAATTATGTTTTGATGGAAAACACAGTCACTTACTGGATTATTTCCCCTGGCAGCTTTTCTTCTAATAAAGGCTTCATTGTGTACTCCACACTGCATGTAAGGAGGTGGTTGGGTGGGTCTGTCTGTGCTTTGAGTGGATAATATAGGAAAACAAATGCAACGCGTGGTCAGTGAACATTTTTTTTCCTATAAATTCTGTCATTTTTATGATTGAATGCAGCACAAAACTGTAGGATAATACAATTATGATTCATTTCCTGGAGGTAAAGGCTCTGCACACTGACACAGGTGTGCCCTGGCTGGTTAGACCTCTGCTCTGGACGTATGCTGGGAAATACATGAGGTGCATTGACAGAGTAAGATGTCAGTGTGGCGTGTGTTGTACACACTTCCACTGTCCTGAGAAGCTGTTTCATGTGTGTGAGTGGACTGTGGGGGTGGACTGGTTTTAAATTTATCATCGATTAATAATTAATATATCTGCAGTGGGTGTGGACTTTCAGATGTGCATGTTGACAGGTAAGAGTTTATCACACTGTCCAGCTGTCACCGTGTCTATGTTTCTCCACACTGTTTGCTGTACTTCTTGACAGCTGCAGTACAATCTCTGGATTTTATTCTGGGATTAGTTTTATTAAACTGTAAATCCAGCCTTTTCACCACTTCCTGTGAAACTCCCATAACTGTAATTTCCTTTCACCTCTGGCTTTTTTCTGATTCAGACATTGTCTTGTACGTGACTCAGGCAACAATGTCTGCATTGTGGCTCACGTTCTCCAGCGATGTTCCCTCATCGCTTGGTCCTGATTCTGGAGAGCTGCATTTGAAAATGCACTGAGCTGTAGCACAGGTGTGAGTGTATTCCCAAACATTTCTCAGGGAAGAGGACATATTTTGTCTTAAGTTAGATTGGAGATTGGCGGCTCCATAGGCAGCAGCTGTTTCTTTGTATACTCTGCAGATTACCATTTTGAAGCTCTGTTTTTATACAATCATCTCATCTCCTCTTCTTCACTCAGCTGTCATTATGTCATTACACAGAAATGTGTGCTTGCATAAATGGAAACTGTATGCTCACTGGTTAACATCCATTATGCTGCCCATGCACTTTAAATGTCATACGATTATTAAGATCCACTGTATATTGTAATAAATGGTATAATTTTATCCATAACATTCTGCATATGTCTGTACTGTGTCTTAACAAATCATTTAGTCTCAAATTCAGCTTTCAAAATCTATTTTTATTACACCAAGAAAATAATTGCAATTCCTCTTGTTTTGACAAAATGTTGACAGTAATACTTCAAATATAAAACTCTGAAGATGAAACTTGAATGAAAGTAAATTGGTTTTCAGAGATATAACTTGTCCATAACTGCTCAACCTTAGATCAACATTAAACCAGCTCTGAAATAGTTTGCAGCCTCTGCAGGAGGTGCGGCTTGACTGTGTGGTGTGTGTTGGTATTTTGTGCCCATGCAGGCATGTATCAAGGGGTATCATTACCATTAATATCCCAACAACCCCAAGGCCACAGCTGAAGTCCAGCAAATGAAGAGGAGAGACACGGAGGAATTGAACTGTTATTGTTTCAGGTTTTGAAATCTTGACTTCTGGCTGAATCTGAAATGTGGGCGCTGATGGTTTGTCCTTAGTGTATCATTACAGTATATACATCACAGTAGTTGTATAAATTGAGGTAAACATGCTTTTTCACTTAAATGGCTGATGTAAAATACAACCTGTGTTAGACGGCAGTGTTACGACATGTTCTCAGTAATTTGATATAGACTGCAGGCTGGTCATACAGTATATCAAACAGTACGAGTTCAGACGTGTTGGATGCATAGTGCAGCACTGTGTGTCGACCTGTCACTCAACCTACACCTGAATCAATATGTGATGGCTTCAGACGTTTTCTCCTCTGCTTGTCAGTATGTCTGACAGCATGCTGTATCAGAGCAGTGAAGCTGAGTGTGCGCACGGTACGTACTGTGTGTGTGAGTGTGTGTTTATTGGTATACTGGTATACCTGTGTGACAGAGGGGGTAATGGGTTTGATTGTTCAGTGATCCTTCTGCTTCAGCGCTCACATGAAATAGAGAGATTTCACTTTTGCTCAAAGAAAAATTAGATTCACAAACAAAGATTTTCTGTTACAAAATGCATCTTTGGAGGAAAAAACCAAACTGGTACCAATTTTTTATCAGCTGACTCAAAATTGTTAACTGTCTGTGATTCCTACTTTATCAACTCAGAGCAAATAAGAGTGGTGAAGTTGCATTTAAGCAACTAAGACAACTGGGTTTAAGTAACCGAAAGGAGGAGACCCTGATTAAATATTTATAATGTCAAGTCAGAGTCTCCGGTGTAAAAGTCCATCACTGCGAAGCTCTAGTTGCATGATTAGAGGGAAACAACTGTAATATATCGATTTCTACTGGGGGACATCTCTAAAATTTCACAATAAATGATCATTTTCAGGCCATTTGAGACAAATGAACAAATATAATAAATAAATTGTTGTATATTATACTGTAAACGTGTCATTAGTATCTGACTTTTGTGTTCCTATCTCTTCTTCTTTACAGCAGTCTTCCCTTTGTTCGCCATGATTTTTTGCCTTCGTGTCTCATCACTTTGTATTTCACCAGTGCTGCAAAGACTTGCTTCATGGTGATCAGGACACAAAGCAAAGCTCTGCAGTCAAGTTGCCTTTGGGTTGACCTCGCACAAACAGCAGCTGTTTTTTAATTGGAAAAGAAAAAAGACCATGTGTGTTGTGATGTGGTGAGCAGCAAACAAGTGAGGCTACAGAGGCATTTTCATTGTGTATCTTGAAACCAGTAGAATTCATAATACATCATGAGAGTTGTTGCTTTGTTGGGAAAACACAGTTAACAAAAAAACACCACATTAACATTCTGTGATGAATCCAGGGGGAACATCTTTCTGCAAGTGAATGAGTTTTTCAAGCTCTCAGTGAAGAATAATGACCCAGGCGGCTGACGCGCTGCCATCAGCCTGATATCTGTTGTTCAAGTGCTCCAGAGGGCGTGTTGCTTTGCACAAACAAAGACAGTGTCCTCATACAGTCAGCGAGGCACTGGTGCGTTCAAGGCTCCACTATTACTTTATGCCTAAAGGATCAGCCAGGCATTATTGTACATTTTCTTATTGTGAAGAAATCCCATGCAAAAACAAAAACAACATTGTTTTCGTCTGTCTTATTAATACTTTCTGCCTTCAACGCCCTGCTCTGCACTCATGGAGTTATCATCATTACCACTTTCTGACTTTCATGTTCATGTCAACACTCAAAATTGAGACGAGGCCACTTGGACTTTTTCTAAAGCTTCATTATATCCAACCTGACACTCAATACAGTCACTCAGGGTAATTAGACTCCTTCCAAACATAAATCTGATGGCATTTTAACACATCGGTCTCGCGTCTGAGTGGATCCTGGTCACTTTTATGTAAAAGTGAAGATCTTACTGGGTCAGGCTGAGTAACAGTTCTGTATCCCTTTCAACACAACACGAGTCTGAATTGAAGGCAGATTAATGTGTAAAGGCTGCAGCAGCGTACAAGATAAAATGTGCAGAGAGACAGACTTCAATTAATCTTAATCGGTATCTCTAATGTTGAAAATGGGTTTAATAAACTGACTGTGAGTGAGCCAGTTTTAAGCTGTGGAGAATATTGAGTCAATAAAATCAATTTTATCCTCACGGTGCAGCTGGAAGAAAAGAGGGTTAAAAAGCCCTCATAGAACGGTTCTAATTAGATCTGCACACCCTCATTATATTCTCAGTTTTCATTCATGCAAACTGTTGAATAAATTAGCATCCAGTGAAATGTTTCACATACAGCATGTGAGTTAATAAGAATCATATGAGAGCTGCCACTTAATGGCCTGTTATTCAGTGCATGTGCATTGTTTGATATTATAAAAAAAAAAAGGCTCTGTAATTCACTTTCTGATAATTACAAATGATGATGGATTAGTGTGAGAAGGTCAAGCATCCATCACACTTATTAATTAAGGCTTCAATAACAAAATAAGTTTAAAAATCCAGCAGTGATGCAGCCTGAAAGAAACAGTTTGTTATTACAATTTGTTACTATGCTGAATGAAGCCGTGAGACACGTGAACGTAAAAGTCTGGATGACAAAAAGCTGTTATTTCAACAGATACATGAAGCTGACAATGTTATGTATTCCTTGTTGGAAAGGCATTTATATGCGATCATACAACCATCTTGAGTCACACAGAGTCGTCACATTTTTGAAAATGAATGCGCTCAGCAAGCTTGGGGGTGGGGTGATTTCTCTCTTTATGTAAGTCCAATTTGAGCCTAAACAAACAAAATATTAAATGTATTTTTTTTTTTACATTTATTTATTAATGTATTTTAAGCAGGTATCCTTGTTTTTAAGATCAATATCACTATCTATGTGTGCTGAAATCATGTTTCTGCGTTCATCCGTATGAATTGCAGGAAAGTTATGCATTTCAGCTTAAAGATGGTTAAAAAAAATCTATTATGTGTAACATTTTATCGTACAAGGTTATTAAAATACATGTAGCAGCTCGCCTTGAGGGACATGCTTCTGTCTTGTGGATATTATAATACAACAATAAGGCCTTTGTTCTGTGTTTTGCTCACAGGCAGGGGCTGTAAGTTGGATCTTTTAAGGTGGAGAGGCAGCAGAGATATCTGGTTCCTTCTCGGTAAACGTCCAGGAGACGACAGAGTACACACTCATCCTGCCTCATCTCCCATTGTGTCACACTATATCACTCTGTCAAACAGAGATGTCACAGGATTTAGTGGAGGCTCACTGTTACCGCAAAGAGCGACTGCGACAGCTCACAAGTCACTGAGAGGCAACTTAGGACCCAGAAGAGAGAAGTCAGAGCACAGTGAGATGTTCATTGTTTATTGTTTTTGAGAGTTTGAGCTTTGTTTGCAGTTTACATTTTGTTTCCATAAAGGTGACTCCACGAATTTAATTTACCTGTTCAAACATTTGTACACTAATCAGAGGTAGTGTGGGATTTAGAGCGATGAAATCAATTTGAAGAGCTCTCAAGCAGTCAATATATTTTTGTCTCTTTGGTCACATTCTCAGCCCGCCAAGTTATTTCTTTAAGATGGAAGCAGAAGAACCTCAACCCACTCAGTCCTGTTGACAGATCGAACGTGACCACCGATGGGAATGAGGAGCCCAGCTATAAACTGTTGATCGTCATCTCCATATCCGCTCATGTGCTGTCATCTCTCTGCTTCAACTCCACATTAAAGGCATGAAACGCTCATCAAAAGTCCACACAAATGAAAGCTTTATTTCAGTTGTCCACACAGAGAGAACCCACACATGCACAGGAAGAACATGCAAACTTCACACAGAAAGGCCCTGCCCAACCTGGGGATTGAACCGGTGACCTTCTTGCTGTGAGGCACGCGTACAACCTGCTGCACCACCGTGCAGCCCAGATTAAGCATTATTAAAAATAAATTCAAATTATTGAAAGGAAAAGGGGCAAATCCTCACATTTGTGACTCTGGAACCATAAAGTGTTTTTGCAAGAAAATTGACTGAAACAATCCAAATAGTTGCCAATTAATTGTCTGTCAATCAGCTTTTGACTCATCATTTCAGCTGCTTGTATAATCAGATTTTATGAGCTCTGTCTATGTTTTACTTGCAAAATTCTTAATTTGTATTATAACTTGTAATGAAAGCTCTCAAATAATTGCAGCGAATAGAAAATGAAAAGAAAATACTCAAGTTAAGGCAAATACCTCAAATTTGCACTTCAGGTCGTCATGTGCTGTGATGCTGATGCTGCGGCTGTCTTAAATGTCCACATACATCATCATTCCATCAGCCACCATCAGCCTCCTCCACCACCAATGAACTCTGGCAAACCCTCAATTATAAAATCTCCCTGTAGAGTCTAAGAACCAAAGACTCTGATAAGACTTAATTATCACATATCAACTGTGATAATAAACAATTATCTTCATTCACTTGTCTCTGCTGACAGTAATCTTTTCAGTGCTGCCTGACTCACCAGCTGACCCGTCCAGCGTCTACTGGGGAGAGAAAAACTTTCAAAACTTTAAATGCCCTCTTCTCCGCCCTTTAAGAAGAAGCATTGCGGTTCCTCAAAGTGTTGCCAAAGCCACAATTTTCTTCCAAAAAAAATTAGAACAAGGCAAAAAATAACTCCCAAACTCCCAAACTCAAACGAACCTTTAAGTGAAATATCAGATCATCCCACAGCTGCCAGAAAAACTCAACGCTGACAGCCTTTGACCCTCCATTTATAGAGGAGTATTTCAAAGAGCTAAACTGCAAAACAAGCCTGCGCTGTACTTCATTCCCACACAGTTGCTCCATCTCCCCAGGATGGAGCTGATGGGATCAAAGACGAATCTGTCCACTTCAACTCAGCAGTTTTTATTTCCTCTTAAAGCAGCCCATAAAGGGTGCATATATGCGTGAGTGTGTGTGTTTGGGCCTACATGTGTGCAAGTGACACGCTCCATTAAGGTTTTCTATACTTCAACAGCCTGCTAATTAGCTTTCAAGGAGCTGGTATTGATTCAATTAAAGATAAAATATACAGAAGACGGGAGAGAGAAACGGCAGTTCAATCACGGCATTTAATGAACTAACAAGAGTGCTCTCTCCTGTGCATTAGTATGAATATATGTGATATGATTTTAAGTGACTTTCTTTGTACTTAAAGGGAGAGCTATTCAGAGAACTCTCTTGAGATGCATCCTCTGATACAAAAGGAAACAGACCAGTGTGATGATTTAGTTAATTGAAAATCAGTTTAAAGGAAAATGACGCTAACAGACTTACACATGTTTAACAGGATCGTCAACAGCGGCTTGAATGTGCATTTGTTTGAAATGTATTTGGGCTAAAACAGGAGAAACAGTGTTCATCTGCTCAGTTCGGCTCCCTGCTGCTCTCAGGTTCAAATGGTGTCTTTATGTGCTTAAACTTTGATGTTCAAGGTGCAATCCCTAGCCCTCAGTGTCAGCCATGTTTTCAAAAAAAAGCTGTCACATCAGTCCACATCATGCAGGCTGCTCTTAATGTATGTGGGCTTGAAGGTTGTGCATTATTGTCACATGCATTTCTCCTCAATAGGTCCAAACAGAGGCTTCCCCAGGGGTCATAATCACTCTCTAGTGGCAGCTGCTTATTCTTTGTGACTGTTCATTATTGCCACCCCTGCAGAGTCTCGGTAAAATGGCATTCCCAAGATTTCTCTCTGCAGGATGTTCCCTCAACTTCTGGAAATAAGCAGAGTTAATTGTGATAAATAGCCATCAACAGCCACCTTTCTGCCTTTCTGCAGCCTCATAACTTAACAGCCTCCACTCAGTGGTGTTGATAGTGTCTCCAAGCAAGAAATCCCTGGGGCCCCCACCCCACCCGTGCATGCTGCAAAAATCTGATTTTTGCACACATAAATGCAAAACTTCCAGGACATTTGAGATGAATACTGGAAAAATAGATTAGTTGTCCTCGAAGTGAGGTCCAGGGACCAACAGGGGTCCCTGAAAGCCCAGGCTTATCAATAATTGTTGTTGTAAATAATCTGAAACCAACAAAAATATAGAAAATATGAACTTTGCTTTATTCCAAAAGTGCACTGCAAATCAGAAGAACTTAAAATAGAAAAAATACAAACCTGAGTAAATAAGTAAACAACGTATAAGGCCACATCAAAAGAAAAATAAAATTGCCACAATATATATAAAACAATTAAATAGTGGAAATAAATAACATCAAATAAAATAAATAGTACAAAATTAGGCTTGGCTAGTGCTAAATTCACCTTGGAATGGCAGTGGCATAACAGTGGACTGAAACTCCCAGGGTGCTCACAGGTCCGCTACTTCTAAAAATGGTGCTTACGAACTTTGGCTCGTGCAAACGCTGTTCCAAAGACCTTTGCACATTGCGCTCCAGAGGGATAACTCCTCTTAATTTCTTCTACATTCAGGGTGGGAGGTGGGGGAACTTGACCCAGGGGGGCAATGTGACAAAATCATGATTGGGTACAACACCGGACAAATCACTTAAATTTCACTTTTCGCGCAGTACAGGGTCAGGTGCAGGCTGAAGGCAGATGGGGCTGAGCGGCGACATTGCAAATTGCCCATTTTTGTCATTGCTGTGGAGTATATTTTGGCAGCCCTAGGGGGGCCCCCTAGTGGCTGGGGGCTCCAAGCAAGTGCCTGGCTTCCCTGTCCGCAAGCCCTGCCCCTGCCTCCAATTCAAGAGGAACAGGAGAACATATCAGCTCGAGGTGTCTGCAATACTTTGCCTGAATCTGTGATGTAATTTTGCCATGAATAATCATGGTTATCAAAAGAAAACGTTGGTGGTTTAGAAACTGTTTCCAGGGTCAGCATTTGTTCAGTTTATGGTGCAACATACAGAATCTCAAACAACTCATCTGAAGTCATTGCATCAGTGTTACTGACACATGCATTTCCACTTCAAAATCATTCAAATCCAGCGCATGCAGCATCAGCATTACAGCGCATATCATGTCAACACTGTAGGGCCACACCAGTAATGTATGTGGACGAGACTTTAGAAATCATGAAATTTTGATGAAACCAATGCACGGAACTGTGCTCAACAAGGTTGTTGGTGCTTTGAATTCAAAATGAGCACAGATGCTGTACTCTGTGAAAAGAGCAAACCACAAACATTTAACAGCCATGCTTTAAGTCTGCATGGGGGCAGTGGGTGCAGCATCCCTTTAAAATCGGGACTCTAACCTCAGAACTTTTTCAAATATTTCAAAAATGTCATTATTTATTTGCAAGTGACTTAAACAAAATAGAGAATTGGTTGATCGTTTTTACTGTGGGACCATCTTAAACTGTCAGGGGTTTCTGGGAGGCTGTCAACCTCTGCCCCACATACTGTAACAATAACGGTTGGACCAGAAATCCACTGAATTACTTGGAAACAAAAGCCTGTGGTTGTCGTAGATTCACTTATCTCAGTGCGCGTGGGGGGGAGGCGCATAGAGGAGCCTCTGCTGTGCAACCAGTCCCATCCAAACCCCCAAGAAACACAGATTTGAATGCAACTTGTTGACGTCTCTCTCGTCTCACCCGGAGCAGAGTGGATCGCATCAGCACCGTGAAGCCCTTGTGTCTCTCTAAGGGTTTTATAGTTGATGGACACAACCCACGGTGAGCTGCGCCTTGATCCATCAGCTGGAGCTCCGCGCTTTTTTTCCCACTTCTCACACATTCTGTCGATTGAACTCCGGAAAAAGCTTTTTTTTTTTTTTTTTTAAGTAGCTGACTGTTGTCGAGCGCGCAGGACACAATCATTCGAGTCGCTCAAGTTTGCAGGATAACTGAAAAGACTGGTTTTGAATGCCTAATTGTGTTAATACACACACAGAAGCTGTACCATTTGGAGGTGTGAGGCAGTCTCGCAGTAGCAACACCTACAGAAGCTGCGCGCTGGTGCCTCTGAATGTAACCAGTCTGCATCGTTTGTTTGTACTGGACGTGCGTAAATGAAGGACGTCGCTGCAGGGATTCCCTGATTGCTTTTGTGCTCCGCATTTATCAAAGAGAAAGAGGGGAGAAATGCACATATGAAGGGAAAAATGGTAAGTTTTTTACGTTTGTTTCCTTTTTAAATAACCACGCCACTAGCCCGTGTTTGTTACCATTACGCACGGATCCGAAGGCGCAGAGCACATGATGTATTCCACGTAGATACGGACTCAGCAGTTAAGTAGAATGTTTTTACTTCAAGAAACTAACGCAAATATCACAGGTATAAAGATCAAACTGCTCTGCGGAGAAACCCGAAATCACAAGAGATGCAACAGAGCATGAAAAGGTCACCTGTGATTACCACTGGCACCGTGTAAGTCCCGATAGGACCATTACTGCAACACCATAGGAGATGAAGATGTTACAGAGCAGGCTATGATAAGGTCACTATTGGCTGTTCAGCACCACAGAGACAGTGTTTGACAGACTATAAGAGCATTACATGGGTTGAAGGTGTAACTGAGAGAATTGGTGCCAGTGTGAATAAAACCTGCAGGAATCCCCACTGTCCAAAAAACTGATCCGCAGGCTGAGAGAAACAGTTGGATCCAAAGGCAGGAGGCCAGCTTTCAAAGCTGCAAAGAATGCACCCATTTCACCTCTCCAAGGTCAATGAGTGCAGATTTGTAAAACTTTACAGACCTGTCCTTTAGTTGTTCTTGTTACCTTAATAATCCTGGACCCTACAGACTAATTTCTATGAAAATAATGGTAACATTAAGGTTATAGAGACTTTTTTTCTGACTTGTTGTCTTGCCATAGCATAGACTTCCAAATTAACATCAGGGTTTGGCTGATGGTAGGTGAGGAGTTAATAATGTAATAAATCTTATTTAATTCCACCGTAGGGCATAAATTCGTATATAAGGGGGCACAGAAGATGGAGTGTAAACTGCATGCCAGCAGTTTCAGAGAGAAGCCACTGGTGTTTCAGTCCAATCCAGCACAATTGTGGCACATGCGGCTGAATTCATTAAACAAATGTAGGGCAGGGGAGTGATGGCGATAATGGTTATAGGTCAACCCATAATGCTTATATTGTTTGTGGGAGGAACTGAAAAGCATGTATGTTGTGGTAATTTGGCATCTTGTATTCTAATTAAAGTTTGTGGACAACAATGTAAAAAAAAAAAAAAAAAAAAATCATTATTTTTCAGCCTCTTTCCATCTGATTATCTTCACTTTGATGAAACCTGAGAAGATGCTTCTTTTGCTATTAGTGGCTGCTGGTGAGGAGGAGAGGTGAACAGCCCGAGCATTAAGTCCATTTCAGGTTGGAAAAAATAGATGCGTCTGTGCTCTCAAGCTTTTCAGAAACCAACCTCAGACTCTGCTCCACAGAGGGTGTTGCATTTTCACTTTAAGTAGCTGACTGATGCGAGAGATACCCAGCAAAATGAAAAGGACTCCATCATCACGGTGCTCTGATCAAAAGTATTTTTCAACAAACAGTGCCCCTCCATTTCGTTGGGAGACTCACTCATGTGGGATTTCCTCTCTTGCCTTTTCTCCCCCATCCTCTCGTACTCAAACAGACCTGCTACACACAGACACCCCATTAAAACAACATAAACCTCTGTTCATATCATGCCAAACCCTCTCTTTACTTAATAATGACACAGAATGAAAAAAAAAAAAAACCTGAATCTTGGATATTGGAGAATATTACATTTTCTTGGACAATGATGGAGGAGTTTTCTCCCCTCATCTGCGGCCGAGAGAGTGTATCACAAAGACGACTCATTTGTAGCTCATTAGGCAAAGTATGAAATTCTGGTTTAATAATTGATGTAGGAAGAGGCAATTAATGTCTGATGGTTTCCATGTGTGCATGGAGGAACTATTCTCTCTGATAACATCTTTTACATATGGAGGATATCGGAGAGAAAAGAATCACTACCACACTCTCCCCCTCACTGGCCTGGAGTTATATTTTTTCTTCAGGTCTTCACCTGTAGAAAATCCAGCTGAGGTATATGAGATGATGGAAATATATGCTAAGCCAACATGTTGGCGTCACTTTTTAAGGCACTGAGTACCCCTTTATGCATCAAATGATGTAGAGAAAACTCCAGCTGTGGTTGGGGTGGTTAACCTAAGGTGCAGTAGTTAGCACATCTGGCTACCTGGCTCATTACCATAAAATTGAGCCAGAGAAAGAGAAAATTTCCAACCTCTCACTTCATCTCATGGAGCTAATGTTGGCTTTGGCTAATTTCAATCAACAAAATCTACAGTCACCAGCAAGAAATGAGAAGTCTGATTTTTATCGACCACTGTCCAATTGTTTCAAAACTACAAATAAATTTGGGTGGTAAATCGACGACTGTTACCACTATAAGCTCCGTGATGTGCCATGGGAAGCTTGGCAGGCAGCAGTAACTGTGGCAGGCAGAGATTCGCTAAAGGTCAGTTCATATATGAAGTGTAGAGGCTCCCAACGAGAGACATACAGTAGCCTCCATTTCTGACAGCATCTCCATTGTTATTCCCAGAGAGGACCATAGATAGGAACAGCATGCACTCTTATGTACTACTGCGCGTTTGCTTCATCTGGCAGTGCAGGACAGATAATTCACTGGCAGGACTGAGCTGAAATTGAGAGAACAAGAAGCAGATATATGCAGTTGAGTTGCAGCTTCAATCCACAATTCTTGCAGTTGTCAGTTCTTCATGTAAATCATGTACATGCAAAATGTCACCTTTTCAGGGTCTGCTACAAAATATAACATAACAAACACCCTTAAACACTTGAGTTGTCATGATAACATTGTTTGTCCTGCAGACTGTTTACAGTACTGTGCAGCATCTGAGCTGGCTGAGTAGCAGCATCGCAGCTGAGCAGATGGTGGGGCAGCATCTGTGAAGAAGACTTCACCATTCAGCTGTAAAACACCATGCCTGACTACATATCTTTGTCTTTGTCTCTGTGAAATACCAGAAAAGGCTATAATCATGCAGTGGAAATATAAATGCTGGAATAATGACGAGGATTTACTAGATGTGCGATGAGGATGATGAGATAAACACTGACTGTACCCATTAATTGGCCCAACTGCTGACATGAGAGAGAGCTAACTACTGTCAGATGAACTAGATTTCCTGAGGTCAGTGAGAAGCTATCAGGCAGAGTGACAGCAGGGCTCAGTCTCTCAATGTGTTAGCAGTAATATGTGACACGGCAAACAGATAAACGAGACAACCTGTAGAGCATCCTCCAATGAAAGCAAGATCAAGTAAGCAAATCAAGGTAAAGTAAACATGCAAAAAGTTTAGGAAGCTGTGACATCAAAGGCTGAAACTGAGCAGTACGGGAAATGGAAGAAATAATGATCACATAACAAAAGTCATCAGTGGCATCCAGAGCAGGAACCAGCCACTGTCACAGTATCAGGCATCCAACGACAATCCATCCAAACAGCAGCACTGAGGCCGAGGTTTATATATAAACAATTTCCCCTCGGGGATCAATAAAAGAATTCTGATTCTGATTCTGATTCTGAACATGATTCTGGTGAGGATGGGCTGCTAACCCCAAAGTATGGAGGTCGATAAGAGCAAGTGCGTTGCAGAAGTCCAAAACATTTCAATTATGAGAAACGCGCTACAGCTCCAGAAATGATGCCAATTCAAAAACACATATATGAAAATCCAAAACAAGTACAGCAGTGGAAACGTGCAAATGTGCCAAAACAAATAAGTTTAAAGCAACCACGCTGCAAATACAGAAACGATGCAAAGTCTAAAACACACAGACTGCATTTCCCCTCAACACAACGGAGGTGCTCCCATATATGCTGAACATCCAGGGTCTCCTGAAGCGTTTTAATGGGGGAGGCACTGAACATAAAATAACATTACATACTTATCAAATATATCAGGCTTATGAAACTGCAGGGAAAACATTGCACAGCAATCACAAGCTCCCAAAGGTTAAACTGACAGTGACGCTGCAAACATATGATAATCTTATAGAACATGATGCATTGTTGTGGATTAAACTACCCAACGTTATGTAAAGTAGTCAAGTTAGCTCAGCCTTAAACATGTACAGCAGTAAAATGCAACAGACACATTAATGCAGCAGCCATATTCATCCAAAAACATTATGTATGTAATAGTAAAACAATAACAGGGACCATTATACTGCACAACTTTGATACTTAAAGTAAATGTTGCTGACAAAACTTACACACTTTTACTTGAATAAGGCTTTGAATGCGAGAGTTTTACTTGCAGTGGAGTATATCCACAGTGCTAAGTGACATTTGGATCTATACAGCACACTGGAGGAGTACCGGCAGTTTGCGTGTGAATGTGCACACAAAAGCCCACATTGCCTTCTGTGCACACCAGTTCAACCAACCCAGTTTTCTGTTTCTGTTACGCTTCAATTCTCTCATTAAATCCTCTTGTCACTGTTTATGCTGCTGAGTTTTCTCCTCACACTGGAATTAAAGCAATCCAGAAAATTGAGTCTGTATCAGTGGTAATCCCGTAGGATTTACCGGCAGGATAATACACAAGGGATTGGACTGTGTGTGAAAAATCAGTCTCCACTCAAATTCACATCCCTCTACCAGTGTCTCTCCCGCTCCTCATCATCATTTTCTGCTCCATTGTTTCGTAGAGGGGTCAGTCCACTGCGTTAATCATTCTTTGTTTTTGTCCTGCATCATTTTAACATTTTCTGGTCATCTTTTCTTTTTATTCCCTTTTTTCTGCATTTTCTCTGTGTTTTTTTCCTCCATCTCTGACCAATCTACAGTCAGGCCACCATGTAATTATAGCCAATTTCAAAGATTGGGCCCTTCAGCTGAAAGTCGTCATTATAGAGCATGGCAATTTGTCACTCACCATGAAAATGACAGCAGGGGTGACATCAGGATCCATACAAGCCTGTACTCACAGCAGCCGCTCTGCCACTCGCCATCAGCGGTCAGTGTCTCAAGATTAGCTACTTGTTGAAAGATGCCTGATTCCATTACTTGAAGCCAGCTGAGGGAGGTAGCTGAGAGTCAGTGATCCGATGGCTGAAAGCCTGCAGGGAGAAATGGTGGAGAAGTCTAAAATACCACGATGAAGTACAGAAAAATCCACTGTCTGTACAGTAACTCTCACCTGGATTTGGACATTTTCACTGTTTCTGAGCCATTAACCAAAACAAGTTTAAATATCAGGTAATTACAGTGTCTTTAAATTGAATTAAAGTCAAGAGTGTACTTGCCATAGAGCATTATTATTAATATTATTCAGAACATTGCAGCCCCAGCCTCAGTAGCTGTTTTGCTATCCTATAAATGTTTCAGTAACTAAATGTGTTTTGGCTGCCACAGATAATGGAGAAAAGGGCTGTTTTTGTGTGGCACTGGACATTTAGTTTGTTACTATAATGTATAGTAAGAGTATAATGTAAGCAGATTTTGCTGCGTATACACATGTAGACCAAACGAGGGGCCTCATAGGAACAGATTTGTGCTTAAGTGGCACGTATTTGTAATTTACTCCGAATTTACTATTAGATAAGAACAAAATGGCCAAAACCTGTTAAAAAATTAAATCATAACGTCTTAATCTGAATGAAATTGCAGTTGAAATAGGATACCAAAAAATTAGCTAAAATAGAAATATATTGAAATAATATTGAGAGTTTTCTCAAAATAATTTTACTGGCATCCTGAAGCACAGCGGCTCACATATGAGCCGTTGTTTGAAGAATCCTGTCGCTCAGGGTCTTTATGTCTGTCCACGATCACATCACCGTCTGTCACATGACCACCCGTCATTAACCACGGTCCACTGTTAGAAAGGTTGAAGGTTGTGAAACAGGTGCAGCGTTTGAGCTTTGAGAGGTTGAAGGTAAAGTTTGCATTGGATATAAGAGTAGAGCTGGTTATGACTGCAGTGTCTGGATGTGTGTTGGGGCTACACTCATGTCTCTCTTGTTTAACACATTAGCATATAGCACAGACAATACTCTCTACACAAAGTTGGTAGCACCTCTCTGTCGCTTGCTAAACTAGTTCACTCTCTCAGCTTCTCCCTGTCAGAAACTTGATTTTCATTTTGTTCAGCACTTCTTCTCAGAGTCAACATGTCAGAGTTTCTGTTCTTCTGACTTACAAATGGGCTTCTGTTTGATTTCTCCAGGCTTCTGAAGTGTTAGATGGATCCATCCTGCTTAATTGACAATAAAATCAATTCACCATCGCCATGAAAGTTACAGCCGTCTGTGCAGTACTCACCAACTAGCCTTCACTCCTCATTTGCAGAAATATTCAAAACTGGTACAACAAAAGTAACATGTTCATCTTAATTTATGATGAATGTCACAGTTTGTTCCTTTTTATAAAAATTAATGAAGCCATTTACTCCTTTCATAGGAAAATACTGTGGTTTATTTGTATGGCATTGCAGAGCTTTGTAAGACATACTGTAGGGCCATTTCTGAGTAATTTAAGTCTAGTAGAGCTTTCTATAGCACACATAAAGCCAGTTTTAAAGTAACCGAATGCTGTCTTATTGTTTAATGTAAATCCTTTTACAGTAATCCAATTGTAATTGAATGCCTTGAGTTATAACCATCATATTTCCCGTACACAAAAACGCAGACGTGTGTGTACTTGGCACGTACTGTACAGTGGGTTGATAAGATTGTGCACAAGATCAAATCAACCCACATGTGAGCGTCTCCGCTGAGATCACCCTCCACTGGATCATCTGCTGCTGTAGCTACAGATCAATCTGCAGCTCATCCTCCTCACAACATGCACACAGTGCTGCAAGGCTCAGTTCTTTGGCCAGTATCAGTGTACATGCTAACCCTTGTCCATATGAATCTTCAGGTTTCATTTCACGGCCCTAACTTTGTTGTGTTTATTATAAAACCTGCACAGCATCAGGGAAGATCCTCTTTAGGGTCTTTGTTGGCCCAACATTTCTAAAATTTACAGATAAATTAAGTGCTTATATCAGTTACAAATAACAGTAAACACATGCACACAGTGACGAAGAGAGCGTTTGTCTGCACATGCTTGAGCAAATGAAAACTTTTTTGTGCAGATGTAGCGTCTCCGGGACAGGAAGACAGGTTCAATGAAATATAATGAAGCTGCCATATCGTGTGCTGCGGGCAGGGTACTTGAAAGAGGAAACAAAAACTTGAAAGAGGAGAAAATCTTTTCGCTCCCAAACAGGTTAATCCAATCGTAGTGATCAGGGAGCTCAATGTGAAACAGCACATCAGCAATCTGAAAGCACAACTCAGCATTCAACTGTGGTGACCGTTGCTCATTTCCTGTCTTCAGTGTTCAGTGCTTCTGGTCCCTTATTCCCCATCTCATCCCTTCCATATGTCTTTACTCTTCATGTAAAACTGTTTATTTTTAGTTGTATTATATCTGTTTTATTTTGCTCTTCCTCTCCACATTCTTTCCTCTGGGAATCTGTCAGTCTGGGAAAGCTAAACCTCTGACTGTCTTTCATGTTGTCCTCTTCAGCACGCTCTAAACAAACATCTGCTGTTGTCTTTTGGATGGATCATTGTTTCCCAACCTCTGCCCCTTCACTTTTATGACTCATACACACACTCAAACATAAGAGATAAAGATAAAAGCCCTCCCGTTTGTCATCATCCTTTCATATGAATGCCAACTGCAGAGCCTCTTCACTTTACGCTCAGCACATTTAGATATATTGATATTGTTGGTCAGACAGCCATCATGACAACCAGTGTTGAACTGATGCAGTCAGTGTGTCTGTTTCTTTCTTTGGAACAAAGAGCAGAACCAGACGAAGGGAGAGAAAGAATGACAGACAGAGACTACATGAGTGGGCAAGCTTATTTTACGTAATGTAATTTGTATGTGAGTATGTGTAATCCTGTGGCTCAGCAGTGATGCACGTGAAACTGCAATTTTACACTTGAGTCTATAAACAGTGACGTCTGGTGACAGTCATCTCATTTTCAGGTTAAATGTGGGTTGGATGTATTGTCAGTGGTCAACTCCACTATTCCTGTGCTGGATTAAATGCCATGCACAGGCACAAGGGATTAGCAGGAAACTGAACTTAATTCGGATGGCAAGAGCTGGTTAATGCACCAACACGTCCTCACACCTGAACGACTGAATACGTTGGTGGCCAGTGATTTTGTCCTTTTGTCGTTCACATTGTGTGTTTGCTTAGGTTTAGACACCAAAACTGCTTGATTAGGTTTAGGAAAAGACTAAAATTAGTGACGTACGTGATGTAACATAAGTGTGTAACATAAGCAAAGTCCTGTGTTTGTTTGAGTCATCCATCCACCCCACCTTCCTCCAAATGTGGACTTTCTTGCTGTTTATACTACATCACCTTACTTCCTCCTTTGCTCATATCATAATGAACCCATTGGTGCCGGGTGCACATGTGGACCAGCTGGTCCTGGGCGCCAAGAAGAGGAAAATGTTTCAAACTGAACACTTGGACAGTTATTAAGCAGGTACATAGCATTGCCACAATGACCACAGGTGTTGCTGAATAACTTAGACTTTAACAATTATAACAGAGGATCCAGTTCGTCCAGCAAGGAGGCAAGAGCCTCAGCAGTTGCACAAAGCAGCGGTCCCTCCTTTCCCCTGGAGGCGAGTGGAACATGAGAGCCGACCTGGACCGGCAACTCAAGTTCCCCCAGGTCATCACATCCACCACCCTTCGGCCAGACATCGTTCTCTGGTCTGTCCCCACAAGGACAGTCATCATGGCGGAACTAACAGTGTCATGGGAAGAGGGGATCTTTGAGAGAAAGAAGGAGAAATACTCCGACCTGGCAGCTGCATGCCGTCAAGCAGGCTGGAGGGCAACAGTGTTCCCAGCAGAGGTTGGGTGCAGAGGCTTCACAGGAACCTCCACCCAGCGGCTCATGGCGTCAGTGGGAGTCACAGGACCCAAACTGAGGAAAGCCCTGAAGGACCTGGCAGAGGAAGCATAGCAAGGCAGCTTCTGGCTCTGGCTCCGGAGGAAAGACAGAGCGTGGGGGAAACAAGGAGCGTAGGATCTCCAAGTTGGCTTGGTATGCGGTCAGGCTCGCGCCGGACTCAGGGACTTGGACTCCCCTGCCATTCATAGTCCCCCGGGGCCCAGCCCACAAGCCAGCTGCAGGGAGTGGCAGGGAGACGTCCCTGACACTGCCCCACCACCCCGAGATGTTCCGGGATGAAAGGGGCGAAACATCAATGAGGGGTGGCTCCCGGCTGACGACCCTGCAGCGGGCCCACTGGCACCGTCTGAGGTGCGACAGGCACTTATGCCCAGCAGGCTACACCTACCTGTACTCCCATCTTCATTTTACTGTATCAGTCATCCTAAAAGTGATTAGTACGTATCCGGCCCTTTCATTTGAGTTGATAAAATTCTTACTTATCTGAACAGGACAGACAGATGTGTGAATTCTAGCTTCTGATTTAAGTGCAGATATGTGCTTTGATATGATGTTGCAGCTTGTGTACAAAGCCTGATCTGACTTTTGTTAGTGTACACAAAGTACACAAACGTCTGTGTTTTTGTGTAACATAGATGTGATGGTTATAACTCCAGTCAGCACAGTTATGTGTTGCAGATCATTCCGAATATACTGTGAAGAGATGGGCATCATGAGGACTCAGAATACACCACAGATCACACAGTTTTATTCTGAAGTCTGTCTCAGTTGCTGTACATCACTGACGTCCCTGCAGCACTGCCTGTTCTCACCAGTCTTCATTCTGCGTTTTCATACAAAAATGCTTTGCTGGCAGGAAAGCAGCAACTATAGTATATAAATGTCTGCTGTATGTCTGCTTCTTCAGTGGCTAAAATATGATGCTTTTAATTATGACAAACATGTTGGTGCGATGAACAAAATGTGAAACAGCAAATCATTTGAATGGTGAAGTGGTGTATTTCTGGCAAGTGCCCCTGATGTCAGTGTTTTTTAATGGGTGATTACCTCAGTCATGTAAACAGGATTAATGCGGGGAGCTTGAGCACTCTGAGTTGCGTGTCTTGCATGAAATTGTTGCCTTAAACAACTGAATCTGCAACAAATGTGCAGTGCAATTCACATCCATTCTGTTATTTGGCAGTAACTAGCACTGTGTAAAAATGCAAGTCAGTCGTGAAATCATTAAAAATGGTCGAGTAATTAATCCCTGGAAGATTACAAATAATTTAAAAAGTTTTTGTGCCCAGTTTTGTTTACTTAAAGTGAAGTAGACTGTAGTTGGGCAGCTGAAGTAACACTTCCAGTCTGTGTTCTGCTCCAGTAAAATGCTTAATTTAAAGTTAGATACATTGTTATATATAGGTGTAAACTGGGGTACAAGTTCAATATTGCTACAAGAATAGAAATGCTTTGCTGAGATGGGACATGGTGGAGCTTGCTGGAGGCGACACAGCTCCTATGCACTGTGAAGAAGTTTCCAGGCATTCATGTTCTTGCAAGTTTTGTTTAAGGTGAGGTTTCATTTCATTTGTGCTCACTACATGAGCAGAAATTGGATTATCTCAGATAGAAAATGGCAGAAATGTTATTGCACTGGAGCAAAAAACACTGTGAGAATTGAAGTGCAAACTCTCACATACAAGGTACAGACTGGTTGAATCTGTGTTGTCCTGTGATCTTGCACAAGATCACAAATTAGACTAGGGACTATAGCGAAAATGTATCCTTTGTTTCGTTAATACACATTTGGCACAGACAGTGTGCTAATTGCTGGCTTTTATCATCTGCACAAATTTAAACCAGATCACCATTTTTCCTGTCTGTTTCTCTCGGCTGGGACAGATAATCTCTGCATCAGCTCATCCCAGGCCTACTCTCAATGAAGGGCTCTCAGGTGTCCTAGATTTGTACTGGACCTGTTCCACTGGAAGGGTCATGTACACACACACACGCTCACACATATACTGTATATATATATATATATATATATATATAGAGAGAGAGAGAGAGAGAGAGAGAGAGAGAGAGAGAGAGAGAGAGAGAGAGAGAGAGAGAGAAAGAGAGAGAGAAATGGATACAGGAGAAAAATGTTGGGAGCTGCATTTGAAACCAAATAAATTGGAGGACGTTCATTAACAGAAAAATTGCACTAAGAGGCTAAATTGTCCCGTTTTCGACAATCTGTTCTCTTTCTATCAGCTTACAGAAGAGCTGAGATTATCCTTCTCAGCCTCTGTAATGAGTCCTGAGGGTTGTACCCAGAGGTTTGAGGAGGCCGCTGTCGCCGTGTCACTGGTTAACTCCCTCACACCCTCTCTGCAATTCATTTGCTGGCATTGGAATCAGTCACCATAAATCAAGACAAACCTGCAAAGCCCCTTCAGTGTCCTCCAGTGTCAGTTCCTGCAAGGATTAATTGCAGTTTTATTTCTATGCTTTATGTTTGTATCTGTGTGTGTTGGTGTGAGTGGGTGGATGGTTGGAGGGTGGTGCATGCATGTGTGATTGTACATGTGCATGCTTGTGCACACGTGCAGCCCACGCAGCTTGAGAAAAACACCTCCTCTCCACACTCCAAGGCACCTGCAAACAATGGAGATAAGATAAACCCTCCAGAAATAATGTGATTTCATTTCACTGTTTCCTGAATTGTAGCGCAACACGCCAGCGTGCTGCAATTCATAGAGACCAGCCATTCATGAAATGTGTTCCCATTATTCTAGCATAGCATACTGCCATTGCTGCTGTTAGATATGATTTTATGGACTCCATCTTCGCTGCTGTCTGTTTTGATTGTATATGCTTTAACCTTTGGGCTGCACTTTGACATATGTCAGTTTTGAGGTCATATACTGTTCAAATATTCCCACTAATCTATATTTCATAGCTTCATTTTCCCACACCAGCTATCTATAATTCAGTATTTGTATGGTGCGAAGCAAACTACATTGTAAAAGTGTATTCATGTTGCAAAATCAAACAATAGCATCCTGGGCTGCACAGTGACTTGCCCATACAGCCTGAGAGGCGAAACCCAGGGCAAGCCCAGCCTGCGCTCACACCAGGAGATGCTGCTCGTTATGTTTATTGCTTTGAGCATGTGGAGGCTCAGATGAGCATTTCAACATATTTATCAGCTGAGATATTCTCTCATTTGGACTGTAGTGGCAGGACAGTAAAAGAACAGCGTTCAGACAAACTTTATGAAGGAAATAAATCTGAAGCAGTTAAAACGATCAGTGATCTTCCCCCATGAAGATGATTCTCTTGTTTGAAGCTGAACTGGTTATAAAATGGTTCACGGCAGGATTCTTTGTGAATCTGCAACTTAAAAGAGACCCTGACTTATTCTTCCATTTACCCCATCACAAATCTCCAACCTCCCTCCATTGATGTGAACTTCCACCCACATATATACACACACACAAACACACACAGTACATCCTTGCTCACCTACCGTTTAGTGCACGCTTGCGTGAACACCAGACATTAGCTGACAGCGGAGGTAGCGATGGCTCTACCTCCGTTGAGCTAAATCAATTAGCCTATCTCCAGCGGGGCCATGCGGCATTTGCAGGCCTGCCAGGTTCAGAGGGTATTACTGTTTCACCCAGACCAACAAACAGGCTGCCGCACACGCTGCAGTATCTGCTTGGATTTGGCCCAAGCCTGAAAGGAATGAATTGGATTTGTAGTGAACGGGGTGTGATGCAATGGGGCCGGCTGGGCAGGGCTGCAACACTGTGAAGAGCTCCAGTTCTGCTCTTTGTCAGACCCACACGAATACATTCCCAATGTTTTGTGCATGTTTTTATGGTGATCTGGCTTTGTTGTACACTGTTTTTGTAGGATGATAAATGCACATCTTGCTGTATTAGATCTTCAATTTCAAAGCCAGATGTAGACGCCAGTATATTTCACACAAACAGTATACAGCCTCATTTAGGAAAGGCCTGTTCCTCTCATTCATTCATTATGAACCTCATTACCTCATTGCGTTATGAACAGAACCTTAGGAGATAAGCCTTATCCTTGACTTGTGTGATGTGTAAACAGATAAGTTACTCAGCTATCTATCAGACACGCTACTGTACGTGTGTGTGTGACAGAGAATTGATATGCACCAGGAACATATTACAGTACGGCAGCTTGCAACAGAGACAAGTGAATGAGTAAGCTGATGCTGTTAACCACAGTCTTCTTACTTGGCTCACTGTGTGCTGCACTCCGTATTACTACACTAGGATGGAGCATTATCAGCAGACACACTGTGCACTTATCAATCTCTTCTGCACTGATGCAATGAAGCGTGACTGTAAGGCAGGCATGCTGTGCAATGCTTCACCCATCAGTAGCTACAGCCATCTCTACATCTGCACATGGTGTTTTCTTCTTGGAATATACATGCAAAACAAAAACATAAACATAACTAGAGCAACGTTTAAAGGTCTGCATAGATGCATTTCTTAAATGAGCAAACTCTTCAGGACAGGACTCGGCAGTTTTCACACATAGTTTTAATGATCATGAGACAGGTGGTTTGAAGAGGGGTGACAGAGGCGTCTATGTCAAAGTGGAGCAGCCCGCACTAAACAGAGGAGGTGGTTGGAGACACCACCTGTCTCCAGCTTACAGTGCTGTGTTAAAAACTGTGCCTCTGTGTTTTATGGATGAACCAGCTTGCTCCACCTCAAGGTGGGGAGGAGGGGCACTACCATGAACTGCCAGGAATACCATCTCCTCTGGCAAACACACTTTTGACATTTCAGTAGTCCGATGACTTTTACATCTCAGGTTATGTACTGATCATGTGACTTCTTTGTGTGTATTGAAATGTTGAAAAAGGGGCCGTCCACTCAGCCTGTGAAAACTGTTGTATGTCTTCTAAAGGTGTTCTAAAAAAAAGTAACCCTGATGACATCATAGTGATGTCATCAGGGTTACTTTTGCCTTGAGACTTCACATTTGTAACATAGTCTGTGTTAAAAACTAGAGATGTGGAGTCTGAAATCTAAAGGAATTTTCCAGGCAGGGAGGTTCTAATGAAATTTTCAGATGCATTATGGGAAATGTAGGATCTAGAGGTTTGCGAGCATGAGTCATATTAGAGACTAAAGGTCAGGATGTCTTGGCATTTAATGGTTTCTTTTAGACTGTAATCTTTTTTAACATGACTCTCACAAGCTCCCCACCTTTATTACGCTGCGATGCTAAATTCCACCTGATGTTTGGGAAAGAACAGCAGCAAAGTTTGAGAATCGAAGTCCAAAATCAGACACTTTGATTGATTGTTTTACAATGGATTAATGTACAGATACAAAGCAAAAAGTAACATACGGAGCATGAGAGGTGACATGAAGAAAAAACAAATTTGTGCTCTTGAATTAATAATCCATGCTCTCAATTTCACGCTTGCCTTCACGCTCGTACTGCGAAATGATTGGATTACATACAGTTCTTATCTTGATCTTGGACTGAGATACGTGGATGTTCTTTGGCTTTTGGCTGATGAAAACAACATTCTGTTACCTTGTAGTACCTTCAATGTATCTTACAGGATACTGTTTCAATGTAAGAACTTGATGACCCTGCAGATGTCATGCAGTTCACATAAATGTCTGACGTGAATGTAACACGTCAAAGGCTCTCTTATCTACAAATAATATAAATAATATGAAGTTAAATCAAGAGTAGGAATTCATTAATTGAGCAGCTCCCAAACTCTGTAGCAACATATTTAATTGTTAAACATTTATATGTTTGTCATTTTGAGCAGGGAAAATCAGGAACAAGGGCAAAAAGCTCTATTTGTTATTTTCTGTTGCTTATTTTTTTAACTACTCTTGAAAGATACTCAGTATGTAAATGTAGGTCAGAATTACAAAGCACAAATGGCCACTGAAATGAGGTCAAATTGAAATGACTGGGTTTAAAAGATTCAGATGAAAAGTGTTATCGTTAAGGCACTTATTGGTATTTTGATTGCTCCTCAGTGTATTAATCTATGGCTCTAAACAATAATCCTCTACAGTGTAAAGAACAAACATACGCTAACTGCTCTTCCATTGTTTCAACATGCAAAACTTGAAGAAATGTGTCCTGATAACAACTCTCTTTGCTTTTAAATTGTCGTACATGAGGAGAGTCAGCATACTAACATTTACACAACGACGCTCAAGATCTAGTCCTGTTTTGCAGCATCATTAAGATTCATAAAAGCTGAGCTGCAGATCAGCAGGGTTCAGTCCGACCAGCGTTTGTGTGTTTCAGCCTGTGTGGACGTTCAGCGTGAGTGTGCCTGGGTGGGCACGATCAGTTCCTTGTGCCCTTTCCTTTGCTGTTAAACAGTATCTACATGTCTTTGATGGAGGGCAGCCTGCAGCCAGCTGAATGTCATGGTGCACGTCAAAGCACAGGCAAAAGATATATATATACACATATATCCATACTCACATCCACATCCAGGTCTCTTTTAGACCTGCTGCTATAAATTCAACCATTAGAGTATATATATATGCTTTTTATCCCTCTATATAAACAGTTTTTGTCAGCGATGGGAACTGAACACATTCATGCTTCCCAAACAATGATGTTGATGGTCTTCTGAATTCTTCTAGTGCTACCATGAGGTTAACAGTCATGGTTTTTAGTGAAAATGGATGGATTGCCGTTAAATGTGGTACAAACACGTATGCCCCTCTTAGCCTCAGCCGTACTTCGTGTTTAGCACTAATTAGCATATGTTAGCATGCTAGCAAGCTAAACTTAGATGGTGAATATGATAAATACTATACCTGCTAAACATCAAAACAGTTGCATTTTCATTGTGAGCATGTTAGCATGCTGATGTTAGCATTTAGCTCAAAACACCACAGTGCCTACAAACAGCCTCTTAGAGCTCCTAAAGTGCCTCTTAGTCTTGTTTCCTTACATATTTAAAAACAAGTCATATCCCTTCAAGTAGTCTATATCTTGTGTTACTGAGGACATTCTGTCATTTCTGGCCAAAAACATGTTCATTGTTTACTCACTACTACTCCAAAAGGAGATTTTCCCTTAGTGAGTCTCCAAAATCATCACCACTGAGAGTGAACATTGAATAAAAAGAACACACAAGACTCCAGACGGATCACTACTGAGTTTGGCTCATGAAAACCTTCAATCTCACCTGAGAGTCTGAAAATGATTGCACTAAAGAGACAAGGTTGCGTTCATCGTATGCCTATTTGTTGGCACAGCTGAAGCTCAATAATCCCCCTCAACATCCCAGCTGCCAATCAGCACTTCAGTAAATGGAGAATTTGCAGAGTTGTATCAGGAACAAACCTGCACTCGGAAATCAGCCCTGGCACTCGTACATGCCAGCAGAAGGATGTGTTAGCTGCGAAGAGGCAAACATTTGTAATTACTTAGACAAACAGCGTTCTTTAATTGTCTGTGGCTTTGTTTCTTCTTATTCGACCGTCACTTCACAGCTTGTTGACGTGTGAAACACAAAATAGTCCTGAGAAAATAATTAAAAACCTTATTCCAATAACTGAATCTTGTATAATTGTCTGCCTAATCCGTTCCTGTTTTAATGGTACAAAATCTACCTCTTGTAAACACCTCAGCCACACTTGCATTTAAAAACATTTTAGTGAAGCATTTACCATCTTTCCCAAAGTCCATTAAGATATATATTGCTGTCAAGTCTCAGCAGTTATTTCCTCTTTGGGTTGTGTTACATTGACATGAATCCATTAAATGTGTCACTTAATGTATGTGTTTTCCTTTTTCCTCTGAAGGATAAATGAAAACAGTATCTGTGTTGTTGCTCTTCCAAATTTCACTTCCTATCTCTTTCATTGTACTTGAAAGTGAGTCAGCTCGCCAGCCTGTGATCATTTTCTGTTACTCTTACCTGGAGGCAACATGGTCGGCTTCTCTTTGTGCCCCTGCGCTCCAGTTTCTGAGCACCGCAGCATTAAGAATAAGGTGAAGCAAGTCGAGTTCATATGTTACAAGACCAGAAGTCCATTTGGGGCCTCCTGTGTGAGAGAAAAAAAGATGGTCCTCTTTATGAAATGTCTGTACTATAAACTGGTCTTTTGTCTTTTTTTTTTTTTTGGAATATTTACAGTCAAATGAAATCCTGAGGGAATTGGATAGAGATAGAAAGGTATGAAGCAAGTTTTCTTAGCTGTATTTTTGTTTGTTTTTACCATTTTTTAGTGATAGAAGAGGCAGGAAATGCCATGCAACAAATGTCTCCATCCAGTTTCAAACCAGGGATGTTTGCCGTTACACGGTCAGCATCTCAAACCACAAAGTGTTAAATTAGGGAATGTGTGGAGCTGCTACCAGATAGCTCTGAAGCCTAGAAAGCTGCAGTGGCAGAAAATATTCATTCACATCACAATAATAGGATATGTTCAATATGTACATTGGGTACTTTCATGAAGAACTGGTGATTAGTTTCAAGCAAAACTCATTATAACTTCTATATTTACCTCACGTGGAGATTTCAATGTGAGTCTTATTACAATTGTCATAGATCAACACAGTAACTGGAGGTGTGTGGGTGTTTAGTCTGTGTACCAAGTCATAAAGCTCCATTTACAGGTCGAGGTTGAGTTGACAGGCCGCTCATGTGCATTTATTGTCCCTCATGTGTGGAACTTGTCGTGCAGGTGGTTTGTTTGTGTATGCATGTGTAAAGTTTGGGGGAAAGGGATGATGGTGAAGTTGAATGTAACTAACGTTCCCTCCTATTTTCCCTCTCCCTCGTCTCACACAGGATGAAGATGCTGCAGAGGAGGCTTCATGAAAGTCTGACAAATCCCTCTTCGCTGTATAGACACAACAACTGAGAGTTTGTGTGACAGCCCGGAGGAGAAGTTAATAAATTTAACACTGGGAACCTGAAAAAAAGCTTTGCTGATCACTGCATTTCAGCAAACTTCTGTGTAACTGCCAAAAGCTATATGGTTATCGAACAATTATCTCCTGGATGACTGGGACTTTTCCTCGCCTGGTTTTGATGTGGATTGTGTAACTGTAATGTTCAGGCTTTCCAGTATCATCAAAGACACGAGGCACAGCCAAGTTTCAGTAGAAACCTAAATTTAGAAGACTTCACGTAGACTTGAAAATAGATAAGAGACAACAAGCGAACCTTTGTATCTGTCGTCATCTTTTCCTACATGCAGTGCCCGCTTAGCTTTATTGAAAAGGAGCCCATTAAAGCATTTGATAGATAGGAGGGCTTGGTCTGAAGGTGTTGTTGCCGGCTGGCTGCCGGTTGGAGATGAGATAAGAGCACCGGGAAGAGAGAAAAGAAGTGCCTGTTTGACAGGAGCTGAATACAAATTGGGATTCATCTCTCCTGCACCTCCACCAGTCTGGCCAATCAGTACTGGAGAAGCGAAATGGACAAACCAGTCGATTGCAGGTGCATTTGTTATTAACTGAAATGATGGCATGAGCTGTTTGCTGAAGGATGATGTGAAATGAGGTTGCAATGCACTGGATGGGAAATGAAGGAAAATAAGGAGGATAAAAGACAAGCTTCTGTGTTTTCTGCAGCCGACATCAGCTGCTCGGCGGCTGCACAGCCCTCGTCAGTGCCATGCCTGAATTGATCCATGTGCAGTTTTAGATAACACTGATGTGGCTGGTCTAAACTTTGATTGAAAGAAGGCGAGATGGAGCTGGATAATAGCTCACTGGACTACTTTACCAGCAACTTCACAGAGATCCCTGACACCACTACAGCTCCTCCCTGGAGCGAGGCCACGCTGTTCGGCCTCCAGATCTCCCTGTCTGCGCTGCTAGCGCTTGTCACGCTGGCTACCGTGCTTTCAAACGCTTTCGTCATCGCCACCATCTTTCTCACCAGGAAGCTCCACACCCCCGCCAACTTCCTGATCGGCTCCCTCGCCGTCACGGACCTTCTGGTGTCTATTTTAGTCATGCCCATTAGCATCGTCTACACCGTCAGCAAGACCTGGTCGCTCGGGCAGATTGTTTGCGACATCTGGCTGTCATCTGACATCACGTTCTGCACGGCCTCCATCTTGCACCTGTGTGTGATCGCACTGGACCGCTACTGGGCCATCACAGATGCACTGGAGTACTCGAAGCGCCGCACCATGCGCCGGGCGGGGGTCATGGTCGGGGTGGTGTGGGTGATCTCAATATCAATTTCCATCCCTCCACTTTTCTGGCGGCAGGCCAAAGCCCACGAGGAGCTGACAGAGTGCATGGTGAATACGGATCAGATCTCTTACACCCTATACTCCACCTTCGGCGCCTTCTACGTCCCCACAGTGCTTCTAATCATCCTCTACGGACGGATCTATGTCGCCGCCCGCTCCCGCATCTTTAAGACGCCGTCGTCCTCGGGGAAACGTTTCACCACAGCACAGCTCATCCAGACCTCTGCCGGCTCTTCTCTCTGTTCTCTTAATTCCGCCTCCAACCAGGAAGCACACCTACACTCTGGCAACGCAGGAGGTGGAGGAGGAGGAGGAGGAGGGGGAGGATCGCCTCTGTTCATGAATAGTGTGAAAGTGAAGCTGGCAGACAGCGTGCTGGAGAGGAAACGTCTGTGTGCAGCTCGGGAGAGGAAAGCGACCAAGACATTGGGCATCATCCTCGGCGCGTTCATCGTCTGTTGGCTCCCGTTCTTTGTTGGCACGCTTGTCATGGCCATATGCAAAGAGTGCTGGTTCGATCCAGTGCTTTTTGATATATTTACCTGGCTGGGATACCTGAACTCCCTCATCAATCCTGTCATCTACACCGCGTTCAACGACGAGTTCAAACAGGCTTTCCAAAAACTCATGAAATTCAGACGGTGCTCCTGAAAAAGTGGATTAAACTCGGAAAACAAGGAGTGAAAAAGACAAAGAAAAACAAAGACAATAATGACAATGAGAGTACTGTACACTGCAATGTTCCATCTTGTAAACATGCTATGTGATATGCTTTTGTTTTTTACAGCAAACAGCTCCGTGCCATAGCTCTTTAGATCCCTCCAGCCTTCATATAGACTTACCAATGCATGCTATAGAAAAAAGAGAAAACCTTCACCCCCAGCAATTGTGGAATTCATCTTAAAAAGTTAACGAAAAGGGGATGTGAAGCCTATTTCATGTCACAGGGACGCTGCTGTTATTTCTTGGACAAAAGAAAAAAGGATTAGAGTAAGTGTATGGAGCGAGCAAACTCAGAGAGACTGGATTTAATCCAGCGGAAATGAAAAGCCATGAAATATATGTCGTCTTAATCTCTGTGTCATACTGTATCTGCTGCTCACATATAATGTTCCTGTGGTACAGTAAAATACTTAGCAAGACTACAAACTAGAGATTCAGTAAAGATGTTGCCATATATGCAATTATATTTGAAAGTGGTGAGTCTGTGTGTGTGTGTGTGTGTGTGTGTGTGTGTGTGTGTGTGTGTGTGTGTGTGTGTGTGTGTGTGTGTGTGTGTGTGTGAAAGTAGTGACTTCACTGTAATATATGTGTGTTTGAGTAAGGGAGGATCGTCAAGGGTTTGACATTTATACACGCTTTTCTCCAGTGAGGCTCGTCTCGCCGTCGCGGAGGCTGAAATGGAAACAGCGTTTTTCACTCTGAATTTTAACTAACATCCAACGTGACAAATAAACCCTTTCAAAAATCTTATGAAACGTTCCGCTGGAGCGAAAAGGACAAAGTGAGGGCAAACGTGCGGAGTCACAGCCACTGAGTGCAAATTGAGAATGACTAATAGTGATTTAATGTTTTGTAAGTGTAAATGCTTGTTTTAGTGTTACGTGAAAGATTGTCATTGACAGATACTTGTACTCGCAGGGAAACTGATTCACTGATGTTAAAAATGACCACGATGAAGCTGACATGACTGATTTGAGTGTCTTAAATAGTGTCTTCATGAACCTGCTGTCTGTAATTTTGTTCCACTGTTGACATGCTCATTCGTGACTACAATGAGCGAAAAGGCACCGATGTCTATGAGAGATGGAACTCAAAGCTGACGGTAAAATTAAACTGATAATTTGATAAAGACAGGAGGGACTTGATAAGAAACAGGTTTGATCGGACGTCCGTCATTCAAGCTTGCATGTGTATGAGCATCATTTAACATGCAGCGACTGAGGCTAAATCTGTCCAGTGTTGGTACTATTTGAATCAACTCTTGGCCATAATAATAATGCGTTTGCCTGGCTCTAAAAAATTGCCAATTTACAGCTGCTCTTCTGTTCCACTGGGTCGTGGCTGATCGTCACTCTGCTTAATGCACATGTTAAAAGACAAACACACAGATGCAAAGTTAAAATCATGTGTAAGAGTTGAGATGACTGATGAAAATTAAACTGATCTAATGGCATCTTTTAAAATCAAATAATTAATCCCATCTTCAAAACAAGCAAAATGGCCGGATCAGTCATTGTGTAGTTTAAATGAACGGTATTGACCTCTTTGACATGTCTCCTAATGAAAACCAGAGAACTCATGATGTTTGTTTTCTCAGGCGTCGTCTTTTATCCATCTTTGTGTGCAGCCGTAAGAGCCTGAATACTTCAGCACCTTAATGCAAGTTTGTTTAGTTCTACAACTCTTTCTGTAAGAGACATTTACTGTCAAATTATTAGATGAGAGCTGTTTGGTTTCTGTTTTTTCCAAAGATGATATTATGGCAGCATGAAAGCTGTGGCTAACTTTTAATGTGTGACAGGGAAATCCCATCTGATGATGTAGTACAAGCGAGTGAAGAGGGAATGGATTTTAAGAATTGATGTCTGAGTTAGACTATAGAAGAACGGGTTAAAGAAACAAAAAAAAGAGGCAAAGCAGGTAACAAGAGACCTTAATGGTGGGAATAATTTAGTCATTCATTGCTGGAGCGATCAGAAATATCTCATTTACATTCCTGATTTTCAGTAATATACACAGAAATCTTAAAGTTGAGACTTTAATCTGTGAATGCAGCAAACCAGGAGTCAAACAGTGGAAGTTGGATGACCTTCACATGTTTGTCCAGTGGATTAATTCAGGATGACCACTGGAGTGGCCACAGTTCAGCGTGTGCCAGCTGCCTTTAACATGCTGCGGGCATCGGTTCAACAGGCTGGTGGGTGGCAGGAAACTCATGAGTCAATGTCTTTGTCTCTGCTTTGTTCAGTTCAGTCCAGTTGGATCCGGAAAAGACAAAGTCATGAAAAAGGAACTAACATAAAAACATTAGTTTAGATGGAAATCTAATGGTGTTGTACATGTAAAAGATGCAGTAAAGGCTTGAAGTCTGTGCCAGTGATTCAGTCCACAGAGCCACATCAGACCAGAGTCAGCCAGCCCCACCTCTGGAGCCAGAAGACAAAGACACCTGTTTCTCACATCACTTCTTCATGTCTGTCTGTCAGAGGCCTGCTCTGTATTCATGCAGTATATGTGATACCATAACCTGCTCTGCTCTCGCTCTCTGCCCACTGGTCTGTAAATGACTGGCTGAAACAGTGCAGCAGACTTTGAGACAGACTGCAATCACACTGGATTAGACTAAATTCAGTTCACAGGAAATAGAATGATAGACCAGCTTAGACACTCCCAAAACATTCATTATTAACGTGCAATTTATTTGGCCCTCTGTAACGCTGAGTGTGACTCTCGTAAGATGCTATAGATGCTGTGTCATTTTCTACAGACATTCATGGTCCCACAGTGATGTATTCCACTGACACTGGTGATCCCCTGACTTTTCCTCCGGTGCCTTCATGAGGTTGACATTTGTGGTTTTGAGTGAAATGCCTGAACAACTATTTTCTAGATGGCCATGACATCTGCTCCTCGCATTCATGTCCCCCACAGGATGAATCATAATAACTTTGTTGATTGTTGTTTGCCATCACGAGATTATTTCAAGTAGTCCAATACTTTGCAGAACTAGTCACAAGCACGTGTTTTGTGCTAATTAGTTAAGGCATGTCGAACTTAGCATTTAGCTCAAGGAGCCACTGTGCGACAGCCACACAGAGCCGATATTACAAATCTCTACTTTAAACTGATTCTAAGCCGGTTTTTAGCACAAACCCCATTCCCAAAAAGTTGGGATGCTGTCGTATGTAGTATGGTCACACTTGACAGTGACAATATAAAGTGTACTCCAAGTTAACAGCATGCAAATTAAATATGGTTGATTTTAGTGTGCTGTCGACGCACACAGTTACAAAGAGTTATACAGTTATAAAGAATTCAAACAAATTGTGGGTGGTGGTGAAACAGCTCCAAATAATCTTGGAAAATAAAACAAAACAAAAAACTGAGTATTAAGTCTTAGGAACAACACTTTTATGTATTACAAAGTCAAAGTTTGATTGACAAGCAGCACCTCACATATTGCATCATTTCATAAAATAGAAAAGTATGTCTCTCTTTTTATATAGTAACTGCTAAAGCTGGATACTTAAATGATTACGAATTTAGTGTATATGTATGAATTAGCGTGTAGTATGGGCTACAGCTTTAGTCTCTAATGTGTAATGTCATTTGAATGTGATTTTTAGCTTCAGTTGTCAAAGAAAATGAACTCATCCTGCGGTCAGAGCTGTCACTCAGCAAAGTAGGACAGAAGTGAGAAGACAGTCAAACTGCGGTCCTACTTTTTCTTTCACCGTACCAACTACTGCTTAAAATAAATAATTAATCGTCATGGAAGCTAATGGCTAATGTAACCCTCAGAGAGTCCAATTAATTACACTGTGAATATACAGGCTCTGTGGAGAGAGGCCACATTACCCTCACAGTTAACAAAATTAATGTTCTCTCCAATTTTATAGGTGGGTCACATTTAACAGTGTTAGTCAAATCTAATTATTCAGGGTACAGCAGTAAATGTACCATAATTAGCCCACCAGCTATTGATTTATGCCCTTGGTAATCACTGACGCGTGTGTACAAATGTGTCTTACTGAATTAGTATGTCGAGAAGATATTGAAAGAAATTACGGTGAAGGAATGCACATCTGTGAAGACCCCAGATAAGACACAAAAGAGGCGTCCTGTCAGCTGAGCTGGTTAAGCAAATGCCACGCAGTTTGCTGCTTATTGGGTTTAAATCAGACTGCATGCGTGCGTCTCCGCTGAGAATTATTTACATGAAATGGCAAAAAATTGCTTGCTGAAAAAACACAAAGGGAGCCAAAAGTAGTTCTGTCACTCTGGATCAGCGTGGATAGGAGATGGCTTCAGATAATGTTAGTGTGCCTTGAGCAGTGAAACCAAAAGGTCAGGATGCACTTAACCTCATGGGATGGGGGCTGTCACTTCTTGACTCATGTAAGGAGTCCAGCTGAAAGGAGGAGGAGGAGGAGGAGGAGGAGGAGGAGGAGGAGGGAGTGGAAACAGAGCAACATCCCTGCAACCAAACAACATTATCCCCCAGAGACCGAGTCCAACAGGCACTGTTAACCAAGTCAGGCTAAAGGGTAATAAGGTGTCACATACTGTATGTCACACATTACTTAGCCTGCTCAAAATGTCAAGTGCAACAGATACATCATCTCCTGTAGCTGCTTTTTTAAGCAAAATTTCCTTTGGATTTGTTTCTGTGCTGCTATTCATGAATGAGCTGTGCACTGTGTCACAGTCTGTGTCGTCCAGCTGAGACAGAGGACTGACGCAGAGGTGTGTCAGAGTGGTCGTCCAGCTGGCACCTTTTCAAAACATCGAGTTCAGACAAATGAGAACCAGCACATAGTTAAATTAAATGAATATGAAGGCAAGTAAAGCAGCCTGATCATAGACTATTGTGTATAATTGGTGTGGTTTGTTTATTCATAGAGGCTCTGCTGCCTCACTTCAGTGACAGATGGACAGCTGTTTATTGTTGCTATAAAGCAGTTGCATCCTTTGTCCATGGTTTCTCCACTTGGTTTCCAAAATTTATTCTCACATTAAATCCAGATGGTTCTGTGTCGGTGTTCGGCCTTTATTTGTTCAACTCCAGTTTGCTTTAAATAAGGGAACAATTGTCTTGTTTGTAAATCGGACAACAGGGTACGTAACAGATCAGAGTGACAGTGTATTTGAGTAACAGCCCCCACCATCTGTTGAACTTTATACGCAGTCAATTTGGAACCTGTACTTCAAACAGCAGTTGACATTTTGATTATCAACAAGTTGGTCACATTCATACATGCCTTTCCCTCAAAGATTGGTACTTTTAGGCATATAGGGACACAGGAATTGCACTCAGATGTGAGACAAAACAATAAATCCACCTGCTGATTATGAAATCTGCTCGGGAAGCAAGCGTATTGATGTGTATTTATGTGTATATTTATGCAAATCCTTTGGTAGCATGGTAACACATACGCACTTCAGAGCAGGTCATTTCCCCGATTAATGGGTCAAAAACTGTTAAAACAGCTTGTATCTCCTCCATGTGCTGTCCTTTCATTAAAAAGCAATAAGCTTTGTATCATGACACTAGCCTCGACCAAGACGCCTCCTTTCTGTCCTGTCTGTCAATCAAGTTATCTTTCATTCTGCATCACTTCATGTTTACTCATGTAAACATGAATCATTTTAACCCCTGAATCAGAACAAAGCAATCAAGCTACATGTGTGAAAACATGACTGATTAATTAATTAACGTAACAATTAATCCTGAGGGAACATGAATTCAGTGGCCATCCATCCAATAGTTGTTGAGCTATTAAAACCACAAATGTCAACCTCATGGTGGCGCTAGAGGGAAAAAAAATCAAAGGATCATCAAAAACGTGAGAATTAATCCTCTGGAGACCAAAAATGTTTGTACACAGTTTCACAAAAAAATCCATGAAATAATTGATGAGCTATTAGTTTCTGGACGAAAGTGGTGCTGTATGAGATGAATACGTACACATCCACACACTCTCACAAAAACACCTCAGCTAACTCAAAACACATGATGGCAAACATGAAGATAAATGATTTAAGAGGCTCCATGAATATTTTACATTTCACATCTTGTGCGAGACAGTCAAGTCAAATTCATTCGGAGCAGGAAGGCAGAAAGAAAACATTGTGGAGTGGTAATGAAATGGAAAAACATGCTGGCTGCTTCAGAATCAAATTAATTATAGTGATACAACACCAGTTGTGCAAAGGAATAAATCTTCTTTCATACAGAAAGAGTGAAATATTTTATTCCAGCGAGAAAATGGATGAGGAATAAATAAAACCGCCCTGACAACAGAAACTGAAATAACCAATGGCTAGTTCGCTAAACACATCTCTCAAACTCACAGGACAGCTTCAATCCTTACATTCAAGATAAATAAACTAAGTCTGTACCAAGACCAGTGTGTATACTTGTACCTCTTTTTTTTGCAGTATTCACAATACAAATGAATAAGTAATACTGACAGATTGTTTCATAGATTACATTGTTCTTTCCTCTGTGCAGTGTGTGTGCATACACAGCCCACACAAGCTGAGAAGTCATGTTTTATGTATGGAGGCAGGGCAGCAGAAGTCCCTAAAACATTTGTTTTAAACATGTATGAGCGTCGGACACATTGCTGTGGACCTCTGTCCTATGGCGTGAGGTGAGCTGCAACATAAAGGTGTGCTGTGAAGTATCACTGTAAGTGTACAAGCAGCCTTTATGCCAGCGATGCAACTGAGACCCCCCAACTGAGGCTTTGATTTTGAGTGGATGGAGGAGGAGTATAGTGTAAGAAAGAGTTAAAATCAGGGAGCGCAGGGAGAGCACTGACTATTTGCTGACTCGACAAGAAGCTGCAGATTGGACTGAAGGTTAACCAAGCAAAAAAAAGGACTCAGAGGCAGCCGTGTTGTGGAGCAGGAGGAGCTCGCTTGGCAGGCTGAGGGACTAAAAACATGATAAGTAGCTGTAGGGGCAGAATTTCTAAGTGAGTAAATCAGTGTATGAAATAAGTACAACGCAAACCAGCTCTCTTTGTCCTCGAGCAATGCAGAACTCACTCTCAATAGATCAGTTTTAGGACAAGATATTGTTTGTTTGGATGTCCTTTGAAAAACATCCACCATCAATCAAACGAACCCAGAAGCAGGAAGCCGGAGTCCGTGAAGTACGGTGTGAGGTTTAAATATTCATGACGGCCAGGAGCCAAACATTTTGATTCAAACTGGTTTGAGGCTGTGAAGACTTCCAGGTTGATTCAATTGCCTGCAAAAGTTTTCAGCGTACACCCACCAAAGATGCACCAAACCCACACAATGCTTTGCCAGTCCGAAGGGCCTCAGTGAAATATGTTGGTCATCTTTCATTCTGCCTCAGCTACACCTGGCTGAGAGGAGAGCCTCTTGGTACTAAAACTATGAAGTCATTCATAGACGAAACACCATTCACGGTATGGGTGGCAACACATTTCGTTACGTTCAAATGACAATCATCAACATCAGCTGTTGGATTTTGTCCTTCGCTGCAGTGAAATGTGTTCAGTTATTTCAGTGTTTCAATGTGTAAACTCTATGTGAAGGTAAAATGAGGAAACCAGGGCCTCATTTTCTCTTTCTTGTACGAACTTTTCGGATAAGTCGGATTCATAAAACTCTCCTTGCTGGACAAACTTGTCATAAATTGCTTGTTTCAGCCTTGAATGCCACCTGTTCATGATTAGGTGCGATTTGCTCATTAGCATCACCAACGGCCCTAAAACTGCGATGTAAGGCTGCTCATTCCACTTCATGGGCAGGCAGGTTTCTTTCACAGAAATGTTTCCAAAGACTAAAAAGAAGAATTTTCAATGCAAAGCTCCAAGTCCCGCTTTCTGTAATCAGCAAACTGACCTTTACAGAAATAAAGAGGGAATGATTTAACATGAGGCTATACACTAAAAAAGAAAAATCAGAGGATGATACCTGCATGAAGACCCTGAGGTCCCAGTAAATCAGAAAACTGTGATTTTGCATTAAGTTGGTCTTTGTTACGTATTTTACTTTCATTCATTTCGGGGTCATATTCAAATTGCAAATTGAGATTAGAATAAGAGGAAATTTCAGACAATTGGGGACAATTCATTTGCCATTTAAGAACAAATCTGAGTGGTTCCAGGAATCTAAACGAAGTGCAATGAAACGCAGTCAAGCCCTGCAAATAAGCAGAAAGTTCTTGTGAATATAGTATTTGTAGGGCACTGTTACACAAAAGCTTCTTCTTCTATCCGTTCTCTATCTCTGATACTTTCAACTCTTAAAGGCCTATTTTCACTCAATTTGGACCTGTTATCCTCCGAAAGGGTTTTCCATAAAAGCAAATCCTCGAGTAAATATTCAGCAGGCACTCCCTCAGAGAGCTCTTTGTCCCGCTTTTGCCTCGTTCTCCTCCTTCAAAAAGATGTGTGATACAGCAGCTTAGACTTGTCTCATGTACTTTCCACAGTTAGGGAGAAGTCTCATGATGATGTTTATAAATTTTTAACGCAAGAGGAGAGTAGAAAGAACACACGAGTGGCAAAGAGATAACATACAAATAAGCCAGAAAGTTCTCGTTAATACGGACGTTTTGTCACACCTGTCTGCGTCTCATACAGACTCATAGGTAGCCTTTAGCGTCTGTATGAGACTCTCAACCAGCTCTAATGTAAACCCATCCATGGCAGTTTTTGACACTCAGAGCAAGGTGGTGTCTTATCAAGGGCAAAAAGCCAGCATATGGAGGAGATCGTGGTGGATGGATGAGTAGAAAAATTTGAATCGGCAGAGAGATTTCAGAGCCTTGTGCTTAAAACATCACGCAGCGGCTAATTTAAGTGCATCAAACAGGCATTTTGTGACCCAGCACCGTCCTATGTGGGATTGTCTTCATTATTGCCTCATTGGATGGATGGGGGGCTGCACGGTGGTGCAGCAGGTAGTGCGCGTGCCTCACAGCAAGAAGGTCGCAGGTTTGATTCCCGGGTCGGGCCTTTCTGTGTGAAGTTTGCATGTTCTTCCCGTGCATGCGTGGGTTCTCTCTGGGTACTCCGGCTTCCTCCCACAGACCAAAAACATGCTCATTAGGTTGATTGGTGACTCTAAATTGCCCCTAGGTGTGAGTGTGAGCGTGAATGGGTATGTGTGTATGTGCCCTGCGATCGGCTGGTGACTGGTCCAGGGTGTACCCCGCCTCTCGCCCGTTGACAGCCGAGATAGGCTCCGGCCCCCCCGTGACCCTGAAAGGGATAAGCGGCATAGAAAATGGATGGATGGATGGGTAAATCACAGGACTTTGACCCAGGAGACCAGCGCTCGTGTCCCATTTGAAACCAAAAGTCAATGAGTCAGCTGATTTGAACTTGCTGACACACTTAAGTCACAAACAGAAATGCACTGATTTTAACTGAAAGCGAGTATTTTTGATGCCTAAACTTTACCAGATTGTGACATGTGGTTCACAATGTTAACCATGTTTTAAAAAGGTTTTCTGGCGGGGGTCTGATACAGATGATATATATATATATATATAAGCTGCACTCAAGTTGTGCTGTATAGCAGCCTTGTACTTTTACACTGCCATGACACAATTAGCCTTTGATATTCTCCTCTTTGGGCGACGGTGAGGAGGTGGACAGGAAAAGGTCAGGATATTAAAGGTGACTAAAGGTCCATGCAGCATTTTGGTCACTGAAGACTCAGCAATCATCCAACACATGGCAGGGAAAGTCTTTTGTAAAGGAAATGGAAAGCTACCATAACAACAGAGAAAGATGAACAGACCTTTTTCCATACATGCACACGTTCACATGCACTGACCCGCAAAGGTGAGCTGCATGCACAGGTCACTGATGCAGATGCATAAAAACAGACTGACGCACAAACAAGAACAAAAACGGTCGCCGTAACAACCCTGCAGTGACCGTGTGCTGCTCACAGCAATGTTAATCAAGGGGGGAGGAAGAGGAGGAGGGTGAAGGAAAGACACGCACACACACACACACACACACACACACACACACACACACACAGCTGAGGGGTTGTCTGTTCCAGTCAGTGATCTGTCTTGTTTGGAATAGATGACCCACAGTTGAACCCGGATGGAATGAGGTACAGCAATCATATTTTTTTAATGAAGAATTAACTGTTCAAATTATTTAAAGCAGATGTTTCAAAGAGTGCAGAGCCGAAGTTCTTCCTTTTCTTTTTAAACATAGTTTTTAATTCTTTTTTTATGACCTCCAGGTGTTGTGAAAAACATTTTGCACAGACTTTGAACCAGTGTCTTATGTGTATTTAATTGGATTCCCTGTAACCTGGGACTGCAACAAAAAGCAAATAGATGGCTGCCTTAATGTTTTTTCTGCAATTAATGAGTAAAAACTGAAGAAAAGAAAAGTTCCTGTAATAAGGAGAAAAAAAATAATTCATAAATAATGCCCCTTCCCTCGAGATACGGGGCAGCAGGCACCGAAGGCATGGTGGAAGACACGCCCCCAGCACGCCAGGCGGGAATGGAACCCGGGACCTTCTAGCTGTGAGGCGACAGTGTTGCCATTGTACCACCGTGCCACCAAAAAAAAAGCATATCTGGAGTACTCTTCATGCACGCTGGCCATAGTTACTCAAATTCAGTTCCAATCAGACTTAAGCCATCAGCCGTGGGCTTCGTATGCACCGCTGAGTGAACAACCCAACCACAGTGATCCTCCTACGCTGTCCAGTGACAGCTCCAATAAATACTTCATCGCTCCTGCTTCTTCAGGAGGCTCCTTCCTCCTTCCAGGATAAAAAAAAAAATGTTTTCTTTTTCAGACCTACATTGCTGCAGTTTTGTCAAATGTTCACAACAACTCCCATAGAGGGTTTTGTTTCTTTTATATTTTTACCTTTAAGACGTCGGCTGTCTGGCTCAGCCATGTTAGCGCACAGTATGGTACTGAATGTTAAAAGCTAGGGAAAAAAATCAACTTTGCTGCATGACTAAGAGTGGGCTGCACGGTGGAGCAGCAGGTAGTGCGCATGCCTCACAGCAAGAAGGTTGCCGGTTTGATTCCCAGGTCGGGCCTTTCAGTGTGAAGTTTGCATGTTCTTCCCGTGCATGCTTGGGTTCTCCCCGGGCACTCCGGCTTCCTCCCACAGAAAACATACTCATTAGGTTGATTGGTGACTCTAAATTGCCCCTAGGTGTGAGTGTGAGTGTGAATGGTTGTGTGCTTGTGCCCTGCGATTGGCTGGCGACCGGTCCAGGGTGTACCCTGCCTCCCGCCCCGCGACCCCGAAAGGGATAAGAGGCATAGAAAATGGATGGATGACTAAGAGTCTGCAGTAGTATCCATGCTGGTGCCTCTGTGGTGTGTACTTAGCATTAATCTATTCAGGAGAACTGGACACCACATTCAAGGATGGCGCCCCATTCATTTCTATCAAATTTCTCACTGGGCACACACCAATAAAACCTCTGTGGCCTTCCTACACTTACACACACCCATAGTGCTTGATCGCCGGAGTCTTCTCCAGCTGAGCCAGTGAGAGCTTTCGCTGGTAGAGCCTGTTGACTCACACATGACTGAGATGCAATGATTATAACTTACAGTACATCCAGAAGATGTTCAGATATTTTAATCTAGACCTAAGTGGTGGAATGACCAACTGACAAACCGTGTGAAGTGAATATCAGAATACATGTGTTACCACTGAAGAAACTTCAACTTTTAGGACAAAAACTATCCTAAAATCTGGTGTTCCCTTATAGCCAAATTGTGCACAAACTACACACAGGCAGCCATCAGAGCATCACTCTACGTAAAGGGCACCAGAAATCCTCCAAAGATTCCCTCACTGCCTAACTTTGCCGGAAAAATTATTTCCATACTTGCTACAATGCCTGCAAAGCAAAAGTGGGGCTAATTCGTGTTTGTGTTTTGTGTTTCTGCGCACTTTGAAATGCCCCATTAAGGCTTATTATGTGAATAAAGAGCAACAATCACATTTTACATTTTCTGACTGTGTGCGTTCAGCTGCAACACACAACCCAAAAAATCTTCATTGCAACAATAAAAGGTTTGAAGCACGACTTAACAAGAGCCTCATTAGCAATCTACAACTCCCACACACACATTAATGTACAATTATGTAATTACCAATTCAAAAAGATGTTTATTTACAGACAGAGGATTGATGTAAAATGTTTTTAATCCTAATTTAATCCTCAAAACTGCCAATACACAGCATTGTCTTTTCCATCACTTTGAGCTCTTAATATCAACTTTAAATTCCTCCTCCTGCAGCAGATTTTGAATTTCACTCCAGCGATGGAGCCGCATCAGACGTAAAGCTGCACTTCTCTTTCTGTGCCGGTCGAGTACATTTATAGGTCAAGTTGGACGGTATCTGATTTGAGACACGAGCACAGCCTTTTATCAATGTGGAAAAGCTGGCCTTTCTGTCAACCTCTGTCTCGGTCTCCAGCCGCCTGTATTCCCCAGATTAGCCCGGACAGCTGGCTCAGTTTCTGACCCGAGTAACTCGCCAGCGAGAGGAGCCGAGCTCCGACTGAGAGAGAATGGAGAGGGTACAGTGAGGAGGAGATGGGGTGAAGAAATGTGAGGTGGACAGAGCGAGAGAAAAGATGGACTGAGATAGAAGTGCAGCAGAGAGGGGTCAGAGCGAGCACTGACTGACGGAGGGACAGAGTGTCATTTCATTTCAGGAGCAAGCTTCTCAGTAGAAACTGATCTCTTATGAGACGTGGTGTATGAGAGCAGAGAAGCAGACATTTCTAAAATCTACCACCATGACCCACACATTCCCCGACTCACTCATGGTAGAAGACGCTTTTTAGCAACATGAACTAATAATTAATGCTGCTGTGGACGACCATCACAAGGCATATTTCAACACCCTCATACCTAAGCAACTGAATATGTGACTGAACGAATGAATTCTTCAAAAAGAAACTAGAAAACTAGAGAGAAGTGAGATTTCCGGGCCCCTGTCGTCTGCTCCTCATTTCTGCTTGATGGCTACTCGCATAACACAGCCAAATCTCCATTGCCGGTGGTCGAGTTGCACAGTGAGTAATGTAGATTGCAGGTTGTGACAAGAAAGAAGAATTCATGAAATGAAAGAAGACGAAATACCGAGTTCTGCCGTCCATCATGAGTCTGATCATTTCGACGGATGTGGACAGAAATGCTAAATCGGTGGAGTACCCTTGTGTTTCCCTGTCACTTTGTGTCACGTCAGTCTCTCCTTGTGTCCGTCCTTATGTGTGTGTGTGTGTCTGTCTGGACTGGGTGGTTCTGCTGCAATCATGGCTCACCTACACCTGCCCCTGTGCCAATCAGCCACCACAGCTGCAGTCAATCCATAATCACCATCCGCAGGATAAAAAGCCAGATCTCCACACCAGCCTTCACCAAACTGTTGTACTCACTTGCCTGGTAACAAGTCGCTTGGCTCTCCTTGTCCTTTGTACATGTTCAGGTTTTGTTTGTCTTGTCTGTTCCTAAGTGTCTCAACCTGCAAAGTCTGTCCAGCTCCGGTCCTCCACCAGAAACTCTGCCGACTCACGTCGCCTGCTGGTTCATCTCCCAGTGGCCAACACACCTTTTGCGACAAAAACCCTTTTTATCATCCAAATGATCAGTGTCTGTGTCCAGTCGTTTCCTCAGCCCTCAACTGCAGCAGGTTTAATTGGATATCTCCCAGATGTTTAACTTTGCATCGTCTCAGAGCTTTCGGAAAAGAGTTTCTTCCCATTCATGTGAGACAAATTCCAGACAGTAAACAAGCAACAACAAATATAAAACACTGAACCGTCTGCGGGGTGCCAACCAATCAATCACAGCAACTGCCGTAAAAGCAAAGAAGCTTGTATATTACACCACTGATATTATTTTATCTGAGACATTCCCTCCTTCAGCCCCCCCCCCCTTCTTTTTCAACATACTCTCAGCTGCAGCTGTGACATACCTTTTCATTCCCCTTTCCTGCTTTTTTGTGCTGGATAAATGGCAGTAAAGACAAAAGAGAAGAAAAGAAAGGTCTGACCCCAGATTCAGTTACATTGTTCAAATGTCACCCACGGCATTAAAAGGGCCTGCAGATTTCATCTATAACAGAGATCCCTCCTCCGGCAGCGGCTCTGCTACAAGGACCCAAACTGCTGAACGAGAGGAACCCTGTCTCGTCTCCTTCATTATAACCCGAGACTGGCAAAGTGGTGTCGGAGCAAACTTGGCAATGAGATCACAGCTGTAACTGCAGACTGTCCAGCTGGAAGAGCCCGTCACAAACAGATGAAGGCAGGTAATGAGAGTTCACTCTGACCCTGTATATACTGCACTGTACAGGAACTGAAGTCTTAAATAACAAAAAGTACGTATCAGCACCTCTGAAGCTCACTAATTAACACATTATATCTTGTTTACTTAATCAATACAAACACTGAAATACAAAAGTGACTGTACCCCCAGAGGCAGGTTAGCTGCGTACCCTTGCTTCCAGTCTTTATGCTAAGTTAACCAGCTGCTGGCTTCAGCTTTACCTTAAACTGACAGATTTCAGATTTTATCACCCAACCTTCAGCCAGAAAGCCAATAATTGTATTTCCCAAAGTGAACAAGTCGTTTAAAAAAGTGGTGCAAAGCATAAGTGGCCCAACTGTTGTTTTTTAAAATGGATTACCAAATAATATGAGGGCAATTCAAAGCCTTTTTAGTGGTCACATAACGGGATGACGCAGTATTCATTTAAATATGTAGTATGGAGTATGTTTGTCTGCATGCATATGTATGCAAGCAGGTGGGGAATACATGTGTGTATAAAGCTCTTAAAGGCTTTTCTTCATTCCTACAATATCTGATAAGCTTTCATTTAGAGCCCTCACAGACAAAAGGCAAGAAATATCTGCAGGGAAATCATATTACCACCTCAGTTCCAGCTCAGGGCTCAGGGGGAAAGCTGAGATCTCAGGTTTCCTCACAAAGACTTAGCTGGACTGCAATGATTCAGCCAAAGTACAATATTTCATTTAACGCTGACTCAGTATGGGCCTGATTCACAACTTGATTTGAAATAATGTGCACTTCAAACAAATCTGCCCCTGAATTTGCTTCTTATTATCTACCAACATCCAGACATTTATGTAACAAGTAATACTAACTGTTTTGAACCTTTTCACTTTGGTTTTCTGAGATTTTTTATGTGCATAAGCACAACTTCAAAATATATTCAGGACCTAATAGCCCTCGCTGTGAGTCTCTAACTTTTTCTGGTGATGGAATAAATGAGGAAGTCAGATGCCGGCGCCAAAGGGAATGTATGATCAGATTCTGAAAAGGCCTTTAATTGCTACAGCGAGACAGAGGTGAGTATGGTGGTATGAGTCTGCTGAAACAAAGTGTAACAAGTCAGCCAATCAATAGCCATTATGTCTGTTTCAGAGCTGAATGGTTGGCGTAATTGTGCTTGAGGAAGTTCTGGATTAGAAGCGACTTGCCTGGCATCAACCATGAAGACATGTAATGGATGCAAGATAAAAAAACTTTCACTCTGAGGATCATTACCGTCATGTTCTCTCTGGTAACTCCCTGCACCATAAAGGGATCTATGTAAAATAAAGACGGATGAAAAGTCATGAATAACGCACCATGAAAGGTTTTTAGGAGTCTTTAGAACTGCTTAAAATGTAGCTTACAGTCAGTACCAGTTAGGTTGAAGAGCAACAACACACATAAAATTAGCATTAGCATAGCATAACTGTAAGTTAATTTGACACAGAAAACTCATCCAGCCTTTAAATTTTAGTTTCAAATTGCATGTCAACATTTCTCTCTCTCTGAAAGCTTAATGTGCTGAGATGCACAATCAGCTTGAATCTTTTCAGGCTGAATGATAAAAGGTGTGTGAAAGTACAAAGGAAGAAATCAGGCTGCAGCACAAATGCGAAGGGTCAAGCCGAGAGAAGACCCATCTGGGGAGCACTCCAGCACCCCAGGGAAAGGAAAGGAGGTTGAGGCTTGAGCAGCATGGGCTGCAGGCTGCAGAGCACAAGAGTCGGCATGAAACAGCAAGGTTACTTGTAGAAAGTAGCTACAGGCGAAGCCTGTAAGGTCACCTTGGAGAAACTGGAAAGTTGAATCCCAGAGGAGGATGTTCCCGGAGCAGGCAGTAGATGTTTTTCTTCCAAGCCCATCAAACAAGCCATCTGCTGGGGCACAGTGAGGTCACGAGGAAGCTATCTCTGTGCACAGTGCTCCACCTTGCTAAACATAAAGCATGTCAACATCCAGTAGTTGCTGAGTTGCAAGCAAAATGCTAATGGTAGCATGCTGTTCATGCAAAGGACATTTCCTCTTGCTCCAGCCTCGGGCTAACTGTAATTTCTTGTTCTGATGAAGGTCATGAGATTTGATAGAAAGCCACTAAACTGTCAGTGAGGCCGGACTGTTTTGTCAACTGCTGTTTCCAAGGGTGAGAATGAACTTTGAAACAGATCTTCTAGGCTAACCTAGATGAGATGTCCTTGAAGTAGTCTGAAAAAAAAGGAAGTTTGATCATCTAACAACTGCAAAAGCCCATCTACTGATACTCCCATATCACTGCTCATATTCATTTGTTTTTACACCCTGAACATGTGAACAGATTCATTAGCTGTAGCACCCTGTCATGAGCTGAATTGTTGGACAAGTGGAAATTTCAGCCTGTTGGTGGCACTCGATTAAATCAGGGCATCATTAAAAGTAGTTCAAATTCATCCTGTTGAAAAGCATGAATTACCCTCTGAATCATTGTGCCGCACGGCTCACATTTCACAATGAGAGCAGGTTAACAGACAGCGTGAGCTTGCACGTGAGAGGTTATGTCACAATCAATGCACGTTTATGTGTTATCACTGGGGATCACGCACCTGCGCTGCAACACAGTGATTACAGTCAACCCAGCCATCTTTTCCCTGCCACCCCCTGCTTCTCCTTTGTTCTCTCTAGCAATCTTCTTCCATCACAACAAGCTGTCCGTTTCTCTCTCGGTTACCCCCCTCTCTTTCTCTCTCTTGGAAAAGCAAACAGGCTCTTGTTGAGCAGCCCCACTCATTAGCCCCACTGGCTGGACAGCTTTCTCATAAAACAAGCTGGTGTTATGGCAACTCACGCTTCACTGACTGCCCTGCGCGGCACTGGTGTAAAACAGGTTCACTTGTTGTAGGAAAGGTTAAAGAATTGAAGCCAGGTAATTGTCAAAAAAAAAAAAAAAAAAAAGCTAAAAAACCCAAGATGATCATAGTCAGGAGAAGTAAATAAATAAATATCTGAGAGACAACATTGCTCTCAGGCTGAAATCCATAAATAAGAGTAGGCTATTGAGCTGATTTATGTGGAAAAATATTTGACTCATTCATTTGTTGGAGGGTATTGAAGGGATAGTAGAAATCCAAATCTGCCTTCACATCACTAATATTCTTCATTACACAAGCTGCCTCTGAAATACTAGTTCGTTTATTGCATTTCTTTGTGAAGAAAGGACATATTGTGCCGTCTCACGCACAGTCATCCATCCACCCAACCATGTATGCACACATGCACGCACAAAAAAAAGCAAACCCTTTTTTTCCCCTGCGTCGTTGCATTCACTGCTGTTGCTGAAACAGGAAATGAAGGCAGCCGTATCACCCAGTAATAACACCGCGCTGACGATGAAGCTCTGACCGTGGATTGAGGGAGCGATGGAAACACAATGATTCAGAGAACAGAACACTCTCACAACCTGATCAGCGCACACCAGAGCACTGCATCGACAGCCAGAACAGAAAGCAGTCCCACTGTTTGTAGCCCACACATGCATTCATTGCTCGTGTCAATCTGTGCTCCTCTAATCAGAGACAAAACGCGTACGTGCTCGCTCTGCGTATAACACCTGTGTCCAGAGGACAGGTAAGGAGTAGTTTGAACTCTGTGGATGAAGTGGCAGAAGTGAAATCTTTCGAGCAGAATGATTTCATTTAGGCTGTTTTTATGCAGCTGGACTGAGGGTCATATGGGTGGTTTATGTTTTCACTGAAAAGGAAATTTGATTTTGTTGCATTATCATTGCATAGTGATGTCATATGACACAATTTCCTGCAAATGCGTTGGCCCCAAATGTAATATTTATCAGTTTGCTGTGTAGGGGTGTAACTACTTACATGTAACAGTGTTAAATGTAATTGTAATCCATTCCACTTTGCATTTTCTTCTTTTATTACAATATAATATATCTTATATTATAAAATAGCTGTGTGTTCTTTGACTATAGCTACAAAACTTTATCTAAGGGAAATATACAAATAGGAAAAAGTTGTTTATGGTTTCTTGTTTTGGCTGTGCATGTGTGTAATTGCTGACAAAAACTGCAAAGCATTTTGCCATAGATTTCATTTACAGAAGCACGTTTGTTCTTCTTGTCGCTGTTTTCTCATTCTGGAAAAACATCCATCAATAAATCATTTTTGTCGTAGTTTTGTTGACCAAATGAAGCACTGTCGTACAGTTGATTTATTCATGATTATAGTCAGCTACAGCTCTGGAGTTCCTGAAGAGCATAGGGACCATTCATGCAAATCTAAAGCCTGAAAATATTCTGGTGGTGGACCATTTACAGCAGCCATTGTGAACCAAGGTCATTGACTTTGGCTTAGCTTCTAAGACACGGACAGGTTCTTCAGACCCCATGGTGAAAAGGTAAGTTGCAGACAGCTGCGACAGAGCAGTTATCAGAGGAAGCCTGACGCTGGCATCTCAAGGTTTTAGTCAAGCTTATGTCTGACCAAAACATTCTATATTCAACAAATCAACAGTGAAGTGTAGATTATAAGCATTAGTTTATTCCTTAGTTAGTCTTTATAACCACAGTTATGTGCTTGTGTTTCTTTGCCTCCAGAGGTCTTGCTGGGATCTTCATTCAGCGAGGTTTTCAACGAATGCTCTCTGGGCTGTATTGCTGCTGGAATGTTGGTCGGCACAGCACTGTTCCCTCACTGGGTAAAAACAGCGAGAGATAAGCCATATTATCATCATTCATCATCATCATTCTTTCATATAAAACAGGAAGGGGCATTGAAAGCAAGCTCTCGTTTTCAAGGTTGCTTTATATACACACACACGCACACACACACACACACACACACACACACACACACACACACACACACACACACACACACATACATACATACATACATGCATACATACATACATACGTGTGTGTGTGTGTGTGTGTGTGTGTGTGTGTGTGTGTGTGTGTGTGTGTGTGTGTATACTCACACACACACACATCCACACACACAGAACATATACATGTACAATTTTGCATGTTTCTGCAAATTGTTCTACGTTTGTGGAGCATTTAAAAGCCAGTTTTCCAGTCTCAGCATGAAATGTTGATTTTCACAGACCAGGGCGTCTTGGGACCTCATGCATTTTTAGCATTTTCCACGACAATGAGGTCTACAATTTTAATGTATGTAATGACTGCAGTGCAGTGTTCAAATAAGGTTGTTCATTATTCAATCAATATCTTAATGAGACAAACAATGACTCGTATTTCAAGCTAGAGACGCTTCATCCATACAGTGAAAATACACACAGTTTGCCTCATTGCCAAAGATCAGTCCACTTCTAACTTGTATGTGCTTTAACTTTTGTAGAAATTCTCTTTGAGAGCTTAAAAAATTGACCTTGAAGTATAACACGGCATAGTGTTGTCCCTGCAGAAGAGGCATTTCTTATACACTGCTGGAAGACCATCTGCTGACTGCTGGACTGTGTACAGAACAGTTTTTCTTTGCAAAATATGCAGGATTGTAACCTCGCTGAGGAGATTTATGGTGACATTATTTTGGTCGTTATCTAGCTGTGTTTATATTAACATTTGTGTTTCTTTGTTTCAGTCTGTCACTTCTTTTTGAAAAACTAGCTACATCAAGCATTCATCTCATTAGAGTGATTTGAAGAAGGTAGGATGTCTCTTTTGATAAACATTTTTTACACATTTGAACAAAAAAAACTTTTAGATTTCCCATTTTCTGATGCATGTGACCGGGCGAGCTTTGTCGACTCGCTGACAAAGATCCTGAAGGTGGATGCTGCTGAGAGAATCACACCAAGCCAAACTCTTCAGCATCCCTTCACAACAACGAGCCATCTTGTTGGCACATTATGTAGATGCTGTGTGTGTTACCTCTGTGCTGATGTAGATAGGTGGCGTTGTTTGATTAGTGTGTAAATGAGCATGGAGCTGATGAGCATCTGCCAGGGTCCGACCTCTGATAATGGCAAGGACGTGGCCCAGGCCACCTTGATCAGGGAGACCTCGTACAGCACTGCCAGCCCGGCCTACCACAGCGCTCCTGATGAGGGTCACCTTGGA
>NC_092069.1:19307500-19337500 GCF_039877785.1 Chaetodon trifascialis
TAAAGTTCAACAGTATATTGATTTTGATGTATTGCTAATGCATAATAAAAGGCTACCTGCAGTAGGAGAGGTGTAAGGTACTTTTAATGCATAGCAAACAGGTTCCTGATGCTTCCACCTGGGCTTGTGTCCCCCATCCTCTTACCAAAGTGTTTGTGAATGTTTTGTAGCTGTAGAACACAACACAGTGTGCTCTGAGGCGAGATACAATATTGATTAGATGGAGGGATGTGCAGTAGACTAACTGTGTCATTAAATGCATTCTCGCTCGAGAGCCAGAACACAAATGATCAGATAAGATCTCACCGGGATGTGAGATGAAAGTGTGATCATAAACTAATTACATGTAATATTAACAAGAAAAAATGTGTCTGAATACACGACTGAGCTCTCCGACGGGCACCTCAACGGGCCATCAAGGCTTCATGGGATGAAAAACTTCTTGAGTGGTCATCTTCTATCAGTCCTCCTCTGTACAATCAGGCAGATCCAAACGCTCAGGACCGGGCGGGACGCACTGCTCTGATGTACGCCTGCATGGAGCGCGCAGGAGCCCAGGTGGCGTCCACCCTGCTGGCGGCAGGAGCCGACCCCAGCATGGAGGACTACTCCGGAGCCTCGGCGCTGGTGTACGCCATCAATGCACAGCACCAGCCGACGCTGAAGGTCAGCTCGGAGTGGAAAAGAATGATCCAAGGCCGTCTCGATCAATACATTTGATTCCTCTTCATAATGATGTATAATGATGTGTCCGTCTAGCGGTGGTGGAGGAGGTATTCAGATCCTTTTCCTCAGTTAAAGTACAAACATCACAGTGGAAAAATGTAAAAGTCAAACTCCAGCTAAATAGAAGGATTATTCATGATTTTTTTGATGATGTGTTAGGAGTGTTTTAATGTTGAGGTACGTCAAGCTGAAGCTGATTTTAACACATTTATATACGTTTGGACATTTTAATCTACAACAACGTGACATAATTTATAATATGATTTCAGGATTTTTATGCAAAATCTTAAGTCTACTGTCAAATGAATGAAAAGTGGAGTAAAAAGTGCAATATTTCACTTAAAAATGTTGTAGAGTAAAAGCATGAAATATAAAGCAGCATAAAATTATCCAATTTTTCAACCTTTTCAGTGTCAAAGTTTTAGTTCCTCACAGCGTTTTAAAAGCTTTTCCTTCCTTAAGATGTAGAGGAAACGCTGCATCTTTTTAAATGATCCTCGTGGATGAAGAGTTTACAGTGCAGACACTGAATATCACCCCAGCCTGATCAAATTCAATCAATACCTCACCTGCTCCGTGTACCTCAGGTGCTGATGGATGCCTGCCAGGCCAGGGGTCGTGACATCATCATCATCGCCACCGAGATGAGTGCGAACGGAGGCCCGGTGACCAGACGTTACCTGAATGTTCCTCCATCCCCTGACACCTCACCGGTGTCCTGCATGTCCCCGTCTGACATCGTCCTCAAGACAGGCTCACCCAACTCCCCCGAGGGAGAAAACATCTTCAACTTCAGAGGAATGAGTGAGCGAATGTTGACAGGTTTCAACTGCAGGTTGAGGACTGTAGTGTTGTTATGCAGTGAACATTATTGGTTATTGGTTTTCAGAAAAAATCCTCAAAATTCTCTGATTCCAGTTTCTTTAATGTGGATATTTTCTGGTTTCTTCACTCCTTTAACACAATACATTGAATATCTTTGGGATGTGGACAAAACAAGACATTTGAGGACGTCGTCTTGGACTTTGAGAAACACTGATCTCATCATTTTTACATCACGGTGATATACTGGGTCTTAACAATAGGTCCGTGTAATATGCAGGTTGCCTGGCTGGGCCTCCTCCATGTTGAGACCAGCTCTGCTCCTCCTGGATAGAGCAGAGCTGTGTTTAACAAAGGCAAGTCTAGACAGATGAGAACAAATTCCTGGTGGTTGAAATCATTAGCTGAGCGCTCATTCCGGAGGAGACGAGATGAAAATGTGTTACCGAAGCTAACTCTGGTGGTGCGTTGCAATGAAAGAAGCAACGTGTCTTCTCCTACTCAGGAACTGCCACTTAATTCACATAGTAGAAATGAAGATGAGTGTCATTAAACGAGGTTAGATTAGGGTGTATTTATGACGCTCTAACAACTGTGACTCAAGAGTATGAATCAACTTAAAAACTGAGCACAACAAACATATGTATGTGTTTTCAGCCATGCTATGTTGGATGGTCCAATATCTTGATTCAGGCTGAAGTATCTAAAAAATTAACAGACGGATTGCCACAAAACTGATAAAGATTGAGGCTTGCTTAGAACTAGTGTGTGCATTCAAGTCAATTTTATTTATAGAGTCTCAAATTAGCCTCATGGAGCTTTACTGTTTGCACAGCCTCTATCGGAGCCTTGATTTGGACAAGGAAAAGGCCTGTAACTGGTTAAAAAAAAAGAGGAAGAACCCTCAGGAGGACAATCCCAGACATGCTCAATGCAATGGGAGACACACAGTTGTCGTCCATCACTTCCATATGTGTGTGTTTCACTCATTGTTTGTCTTGTTAACCTCCATCAGGCAAAAGAGGAAGCAGCAGCGGCAGCAGCAGCAGCAGACTTCCCTCCTTTGAGCTGAGTCCGTTGAGCCAGTGCAGCAGTCCACCGCCCAGGCACAGACTGCTATCTGAGCCGTGGCTGGCCATCCACAACCTGGCCTGTCTGAACCGGGCTTACGAGGAGGGCATGAGGGAGAGGAGCCAGCAGGAGGAGGAAGGCAGAGAGGATTCACGGCAGGAGGGAGGAGGGACGGAAGATGAGGAGGGAGAGGATGAGGTGCTTTGTTTCCATCGGTCCAGGATGGAGGAGAGGACGGAGAGCAGGGTTCAAAGAAGGGATAGCAGACATGGAGGAGAGAATTACAACAGCTGCCATGGGGAGGTTCTTCAGAGGGCGTCTCTGTCAGTCCTCTCCCTCACTGAGACGAGCTCGTCTCAGGCAACGCCAAGACGGCTGGTCCCCAGGAGGTGTTTGACTCCCGGAGGGTCAACGTCGGACAAAGTGACCCCAAAAAGTGACAAGCTTCCTGCCTGCCTGTCTCCTCACTCCCACCTCCGCAGGAACACCCTCCCCTCTGTCATGGTGGTTCCTCCTCTGCTTCACCTCCCTCCTTTAGTCAACCAATCAGACTCCCACCTCCAGGTTCCACCTTTCAAAAGCAGGAGCATGGTGTTTCTGCCACACCCGCCCAGCTCCTCTCCACCCTCCTCCTCCTCATCCAGAGCATCTGTGAGACCGGCATTACTGCCTCCGCTGCCGCTCGCCTCCTCTGTCGCCTCCCTGGTCGCTCCTCCTGCCTCCTGCTGCAGCGAGAGGAGCTGGAAGTCACGGCGTCGCCATTCAGTGCAGCTCGAACAGATCGGAGGAGGAGGAACCATTTAGGGCTGCGAGCACCTTCATGCCTCCACAATGTGGTTCTCTGAGATGAGAACATTTCAAGCAGCCTGAACGTGGATTCGTTCACTAGTTAAGTAAAACATCCAGTTGAATCCTCTTTCACCTTTACAAACTTTGAAAGCACAAAGCCTCACAATTCAACTGTGTAAACCATTTTTAAGATCGCAGTATAACTACAAAAAAACTGTGTTGAAACTGGAATTAAAAAACAAGAAAAAAAACATGCAGATGTCTTCTAATATTCTGATGTTTTGATAGTCAAGAGTTCCTTTACACAAGAGATCAGGATCATGAAGAGCTGAACTGATTAGCTGATGAATCTGCAAGTTCATCAACAGAGAACTAATTGGTAACATTTTTGAAGGTCAAACGGGGAAAAAAGGAAAAAATGTACAAATTTCTAAAATGTGAATATTTGTTGTTTTTTTCATCATCTTTGACAGGAAGTTGAATATATTCTGTACAAACTTGTGATGGGCATTTTATTTTGCTTTTTTTCTGACATTCTGAAATTCACCAAGTGATTATATATTGAACCAGTCAGGAAAATAATCACTACTTTGCACAACAGATATTTTATGCTCGTTTTTTTCCTCTACAGATCAGCAAAAATATTCTTGTAACAGCCTTAAACAAACAAAAGCAGAACAATAAAGGTTTATCATGAAAAAAAAAAGCTTTAACCAAATCAATAACATCACAGCGTTTAATCCAGCTGCTCCAACCTTTTCGAATCGTGACCCTTTATAACCAAACTACGCCTGCAGAAGCCTCTTCAGCTGTCAATCAAATGTTGTTGTTTTCTGTCAGTAAAAAAAAAGCTTTTTCTTCCATGTTAACATTTCTCAATCAGATTTGTCTTGTGACACACTGCTGTCACTCGTATTCTCAGGATACAGAGTAATGAATGAAGCGATCATTTCCAGGAACTGGAACATCCAAAAAGCTACAGACAGCAGTTTGGCTGAGGTGATGTCATGAGGAGTCAGCGAAAGAAGTGCGTGTTCATGGCAAAAGGAGTGAAGTCATTTTATTTGTTTTTAATATGTATCTACAACAAGGGGGACACAGGCAAAAACGACTGACAACTTGATGAAAATTAAAACAAAACCCAAAAAAAAAGGGGAAAAAAAGAATTACATTTATTATCAATGCAGTTTTCCCACCTTTTTTTCCAATAAGCAACATTTTTTTCGTCTAAAGAAACTTTACAATATAAAGAAACATACGAAGAAGGAACCTCTTATTTTACTACACGAGACATTTAGGATCTGAAACTACCCTAAGATGAGATACAAAGCAACTCCCCAAGGACAGACTGCCTCATATTCAATACTGCTTTGTCATCAAGAGGAAAAATGAGGAACTGAACAGAAAAATCTTTACTCCCCTCAACAAAAAAAAAAATCCTCTTAACCCTCCCTAACCCCTGAATGTTACAGTATTATACATCAGCACAATAGAAATACAGAAATGATCAACGTTGTGACGGCTTTACTTACAGGACAGAAAGATAGAGAGAAGTTCGACTGCATTTTATACAACAGTATTTCAAAGTACAGGGGAGGAAACGCCTGTTCCCGCACTCTCTCTACCTCCTCTCAGCAATAAGAACAAATCTGTCCGCTAGGTTTTTTTCTCTTTACTTTCCCAAAAACATTTTCTCCCGCCCCATTTTAAATAGATTAAAAAAAAAAAAAATCCTTCATAGCAAAGTCTGTTCTCTGGTCCCTGGTGTGCTGGATTGAGAGACAGTGTCCTGTGTGCCCTGCTTTCGGCCTGTGTCGAGAGGGTGGGAGCTGAGATGCAGCGCGTCGGAGGCGACTTTTATTTTGAAAAAAGCTGGCCGCGTTCTGCTCTGCTCTGCTCTTGCCCGTCAAAAGCGGCTTTTTGGCCACCTCGCTTGCAATTTTTCCAAGAACAGCTGCGGAGGACGAGAATCACGTTTGAGACTTCTGAAGGAAATGTGTGTGACAGTGAGTTAGCTAAAAGGCGTTCAAACACGCTTTAAAAACCCCCCTCCCTCGTCCTGTCAGACCCCCTGACGCCGCAGCTCTGATGCACAGGGAAGCCCCACGTTCGTCCGTGATGAGAAGAAACAGCGTAATAGTCTATAGCAGCTCCAGTTTCTGTTTCTCATCATTCAAATCATTTCTGAGTAAAAGACACACCATCTGAACAAACACACACAGTTGCCCCGAATCAGCATGTTTCTGATCAACTGCTGTTGTGATCTGAAAATATCAAAACATGTCAATGATATCAAAATGCATTTTACAGTATTTACAAAAAAAAAAAAATCAAGGAGATGGAGAGTTGTACAAAAAAAAAATCAGAGAGGAGGAGGAGGGGGGGGTGCGAGTGACTGTGTGTCGATGCTGGCCTGTTGGAAGGGGGAGAAAAGGGGGAGAAGGACGGAGAATTTCTTCTTCAGGGTGAGCAAAGAGAGGGAGGCCACTCGCTACAGTCAGCAGAGCAACGCTGCCCTGCTTTGCTCCGACATTAAAACACCAGGGATCCGATCAGCAGAGAGACAGGAGTCCTTTGACCAGAAGCGACCGCGCAGAGGGACAACACGCAAAAACGTCTGCCAGCTAAAACGACCGGTGGGCAAAAGCAAATTTCCCTAAAGCGCGAACATACATCACAGTGTGTTGACGACTCATCGGCAAACAAGGACGACCCCCGCTGACGACCGGTCAGCAGAGACGGCAACGCAGCCTGCGAACATGTGGAGAGCGAGCCGTAACCGAGGCGGGCAGCAGCGGAAGCAGGAGGAGCGGGGTCAAAACGGTGGACACCTTAAAGCACCTTTGGGGCTCGGGTGGAGGGTCTGACGGTGTCAGACGGAGAGGACGAGACGCTGCTGACTGGATCTTCATATTTACACAGTTGCTACTAGTTCTGCAGTTAGCGAAAAAAAAAACAAAAAAAAAACAGGGATAACACTTAAAGAAAATAACAATGATTCAAAAGACAAATTTAAAGTACATAAATAAATAGAGCCGTGCATTCCACTGCATGGGAGCGACTAACAACAGGAGCCACGTCTTCTTCCGGGTTGGATTACTGAGCGAGAAGTTAAAAATTTGAGATAAAAAACAAAAAACAAAAAAAAGGGCCGATCAGTACCGTGATGGATAAAATCTTACCTGCAGGGGGCAGTGCGCTCACACGGAGCCACATGCTACACAGCAAATACTTAGTGATCTGTGTGCACATACGCTGTCTTCATCATAATAATGTGCCCTTAGAAACAACAGAAATTAGAACCTAAATCTTAAAATGATCATAACAATAGCATTAATAACAATAATACAATAATAAAAAATAGCAATGATACAATACATACACACACACACACAAAAAAAAAAAATTCACTGATCATCACAACACCTCTGTTAAAAATGTACACACAGAGAGAACAATGTGGAGGGGGGGGGGACCCTCAACTGAATCCGTGGGGAGGAACGACAACAAAAAAAAGTGACGATGAAAGTGTTTAAAAAGTCCGGAGTCGTGCTTGAGAAGCTTGCAGGCAGCTGCTGAAAGACCCAACAGTGTGTCCTCAGGGGAGGGCTGTGGTACCCAGTGTCCTCTCCCGCTTCCTCTCTGTTTGTCCTCCTTCCCTCGCTCATTGTCTAGAACCTGACAGGAAGCCAGGGAGGCCGGGGCCGGAGTCAGAGAGGAGGCTCTTCCTGTTGCTCTGTGACTGCTTCCTATTCAGACCGGTGGCCATCTTGCATGCTCCAGGAGGGCCCGTCTTAATTAGAGTCCCAGCATGCTCAAGGGCTGTCCCAGAAGGCTGTGTGGCCATAGAAGGGGTGGGGGAGACAGCGGATCCCATTTGGGGGGAGGGTGTGGGAGCAGAGGGTGTGTGTGTGAGGAGGGGAGGTGGTCCAATCCAAGGTGAGGTAAGGATCGAATTGAAGACAAAAAAAAAAAAAAAAAAAAAAAAATCAGGTGCAGGGGTACAAAAATAGGAGAGAAAAATAAACAAAATACAAAAAAAGGGAAAAAAAATAAAATCACACACTCATCGTCATGTTGGGTGAATACTGAAAAGAGAGAGAGGGGGAAGGGGGGAGGAGGGCACAGATGAGTGGATATGTCACTGACAACATTTAAACACCAGAGGGCGCTCAAACCCAGCCCTGCAAAGCTCGAGGAGGCACAGACTTCAGGGTCCAGGCAGGCTCCAATGCACCTGACTCAAGCAATCAATACAGCGATCATTGAGGCATATTTCTGATGCCTGGGGCTGGGAGCTCAACCTCAACACCTTTAACACAAAAACTGTGAAAAAAGTACAAGAAGCCCGCTTATTTTTTTGCATTTAAATCCTAAATTTAGACCAATTAGGCAAAGACTGTACAACTGTTTGTGTTTTGGTATTGGCGTCAACGTATTTCACATATTTCTAATGATTCCCAGCCCTGCTGCTGATTGCTTGAATCGGGGTATTAGGGCTCGACTTTAATTCCTGTGCCCCCCGTGGCTCTCCAGGCCGAGGGTGAGAGACTGTCACAGTCGTTACACAATGCAAGGAACAGAACCCCCCCCCCCCACCTGTTGTGCAACAGAAAACTCGACTGATATCGTGGCTAAAAATTTCAAATTCCCCAATTTCTCTTGTATTTACCCTTAAATGCAACACATAAACACGATGTGGTATTCACGTCTATCTCCCAGTCACTGATACAGAGGGTATACAATGAATTTCTCAGTGATTAGTGAGCGGCTTCAATGCAAGCAGAACATCAGATCTTCTCCACAGCCCTGTTTCTATGATTGATGGTGATTTTATAAAATGATCACGCTGTTGTGCTCTTCAGGAAAAATGTGGCATGTTTTGCATTTCAAATTTATAGCGCTGCATCCCAAATAATGACAGTATACAGACTTTGTGTTTGGAAGTAAGAGTGCTGCACTTCAAACAGTTCAGCTCAGCGTCTGCTAACAGAGACCTGGTCTGGAAACGGCGTTGAATCGGGCTATTTGGGTCTGACTGTGTGTATAATACTGCAATCAGCTTTGATCATGTGGTTTGTCATAATCTTCACAGCAATAAGTTGGAGTATTGAGGTGCAGGGAGAACAGCTGTTCTTCTTGACTGTGGGTGCTGGTTAATTGCTGGTGCAGGTGGGTCTCTCTCTGTGTCTGAACTGTATTTTGGTCTGGGTGTTATCATTCACAGACCTATAGAGGGCTGCAGGGATGATGTGTTTTTGAAGGCCAAACCAAAATTCAGCATTGCCCCGACTCCCTCGACAAAAAGCTCACAGACTTTTTCCATTGGATTTTTATATTATTGCAGGAAAGAAGCTCTGTGGGTTTGTTCAGCAGGATAATCTTCACAGATGAACCCCACATTTTGCATCTCTGAAGCGTCACCAGAAGCAAAAAGCTAATGTAACTGCACTCATGCGACACCAAACCGCACACACTTTGCTAAAAATCAATAAATCTACAAATTGGAAAGTTTAACATACATTAGTTCGCAAGGGAGCGAGTATTAACACAACGAGGTTGTGAACTGGTGAGTATTTGAGCTTCTGTGTCCAGCGTGAGGACGTTTACTGTCCCTGATGACCTCTGTAGTCTCATTTAGCCACTTGTTAGCAACCCCCTTTTTTAAGACACGTAAAAGCTTAAAAATTCACAAATGGGTTTTTTTTCTGATTTATTTTAATCACTGACCTTATTTCAGAAACATTTTTTAAAAGAAAAAAAATCTGACTCTTAGACAAGGGAAGCAGAACAATGCTAACTCATTTCAGGGTTTTAGGACTCATTCCTGCACCACTCTATGCAGACGGGGTCTGAGTGTCTCTTTTTTTAGACTCACTTTGCTGGTTTTCCACCAGTTTGTGACAAATTGGGCCTAAGATTCTGGATCTGTGAAGACCTCGACTTCAAACTTTTGTAACTATTGCACGTCTCTGAGCATCTATTTGATGCCTGATAAACAAAACAGGGCCTTGAATAAATAAGTGTCAGTTTAAAAGAGCTCAAATAATGTGTTATAGAAACCAATACAGCTAAAAAAACAAAAGAATTTAAAACAGGGACTCAAAGATCAATACTGAAAGTCAGGCCAACTCTCTGCTTGCATTCTTCCACTGGTTTATGTCAGGACGTCAAGGGTAACTGTTAAGGGACATGAGATGTGATTCACTGGCTCTACTTACACTTTCGCTTTGGAATGGGTTCAAGAAGTTTCCGCCCATTTCGCCGTCATCTCTCGGCGTTCCTGGAGGGTTGTTCATGCCCCCCATGTTATTCGGGGAGCTCTGTGGGAGGAGAGGGCAAAAAAAACACCACCTGATGAGACTGCTCGTTGTAAACGGCATCATTAAAAGGATAAAGATTCTAAATAAATGTTTTATTTACGAGAAAACTCAGCAAACAAGGGGAGTTTATCGAGAATTGGATTTTTACTCACCTTTGGCAACCCATCCATATCCCCAGACCCTGAGGACGGGAGAGGAGAGAAGTAGCTCAATTACTTTTTAAGGTGAGCTTAGTCCAAAATAAAGCACTGTTTTAATACAAGAAGTCTCTCAGTGACTTCTGAGTCACCTCTCGGACTCTTTAAACACGGCAAACTTTTGCACGTTCCTGCACAAAACCACGCAGCCTTGTCGCTTAAATAATCCTCATATTCTACCATTTACCATCTTTATTGCTGTGCACCCACATACGAGGCAGAAACCGGATTCTGATTGGCTGTGTTTACACCCACCTAGTGATCCGTTCATGTGGTGTGGCTCCATCGCTCCCATCGCTCCCATCGGCCCGTCAGGCCCAGGTCCCATGGGAAACTGGCGAAATGATACAGAGCGAGCCTTTAAAAGGACTGCACAACATTATTTCTCACATTTGACCTCCTCGATACAACTGTGGCCTTTTCAGCTCGAGGTGAAGCGGCAGAGGTTATTTAATTCGTTCTTCCTGGTTCATTTCCATTCGTTTCTTATTGAGCTCAGTGTGGCGGCATTATGTTTCTCTAATGCTGAGTTGTACTGGTGCCCAGTGATGTGGTTATAAACCCTGTTTGAGCTGGATTCATTTTTGTAGGTTGTGTAATTTTAATCATTACAACAACATCCATAATTTAAAAGCCAGAGTCAATCTGCAGCATCTGAAACTGTTACAAGCCCAGAAAGTTAAACCTTTAAAATAACATCGCCGGGCTTTTAGAGGAATAACGATGTGAAATGAAATCCTGTGAGAGACTCACGTTGGGTCTGTTGCCTCCCGGTCCGATCGGATTCATCATTGTATAGATGTTTTCACTGGAGTTAGTCGAGTCTGAGGAAGTACATGAGTTACATAATATTAGAGAGAATCACTAATAATAAAGATTTTAATAAATAATGACATAAATACTGAAACATGACGATGAGAAGAGTCAAACTAATAGTGTTTGATTGGTGAGGGGACACATTCATGCTTGTTTAGTGAGGAAAGATGGGAGACACATCTATTTCTGACACGAGCGTTAGTGCCGGGGACATAGTTAGGTGACGCACCACCTGGGCTGGGCATGATGGGAGTTCCAGGGGGACCTCCTCCGCCTGGAGGACCCTGGGGAACAAACGAGAGAGAGAGAGGTTAAAATTACGCTCATGAAGAACAACAATAAAAAGCAGAGCGGCTGATTTTAACTCACCACGTAGTTCCCTGGAGATGAGGAGGAGTAGGCTATCTGCAGGGGGAGAGAGGAAGCAGATTATCAGATGTGAGGGTCAGAGGATGCTGCATGTGAGTCTATACCGGGTGGACAAAATAAGGGGAACGCTTTACGATGCAATAAAATCCATAAACAGCTTCTAACTGTTCAGACTGCAGGGAGGGTATGTTTTTGTTGTCATGTGAAAATCCCTTCAGGGAAACTATCAAAGTATCCCTCCATAAAAGTGACACTGCGGCTGATATTTGTGGAACAACACAACGAAGTTCCCAGCATTTCACCAGAGCTACATCAGCACCTCTGAGCCGCCGAACGAAGCCGAACATCGTGACGTGTGTGTTTTGCACAAAGCGTGAACACTGTTTCCTCTTTCTTTGCTCACCACCTACGCGTGGTCACATGTGTTAAGGTCAAGGGTTTCTGACTCACAGAGTTAGCATTGGGTCCTGGCCAAGGCCCTCTTCCTCCGGGACCCCTGAGGCAAAGAGAGAAAGAAGGAAGAGAAGAATAAAGGGGAGAGAGAAAAAATGCAGGGACAGGTGAAAATGGTGGGAAGAGAAAGGAAACATAAATAATTCGTAGAGGATAAAGCAAAGGCAGAGTTTAACCTGCACAGAGACACTGATGAAGAATCACTGTGCAAGAACATGATCATTTGCTAATCCTTTTTGACACATGAAAACAGCACAAAGACAATATATTTAATGTTTCATCTCATCAAATTCATTGTAAATATCTGCTTATTGTGAATTTGATAGTTGTGGAACGCTCCAAAAACACCTGTTTGGATCATTCCACAGGTGAACAGGTTGATTGGTAACAGGTGAGAGTATCACGATTGGTTATGAAAGAGGCATCCTGGAAAGGCTCAGTCTTTCACGAGCGAGGTTCACCACTTCGTGAACACACGATTAAATTAAGGACATTACTATATGAGCTCAGGAACGCTTTGTTAAATTGTTGTTGGTAAACACAGTTTGTGTGCATCCTTGTTTTTTTTTACTTTTCACACAAAACATCAAAACCTTTTTTTTTTTTTTTTAATCTGACGGATGAGATATTTGAACTTACATGTTCATCCCTGGCATGGGGCCGCCCATGGAGTTGGGAGGAGGTCTCATACCTCCATAATTCTGGAAGACAAAACGGTAAAAACAAACAGTGCTGTAAGCTGGCTGGTATTCACTGGTACTTCTACCTGTTACTCTTCGGTGTACTGCGAGTAATTCTTGTCTCACAGGCTGCTGGTGCTCTTCTCTCCCCACCAAAACTGCATTACCCACGGGGCACTATGTGAAGCTCACCTGCCTGCCTTTCTCCGTTGGCGGCGACTTTCTAAGTAGCATTATATGAACCTTACAACAAAGCTGGCTCTGCTCCAGAGGGGCACTAAGAGAAACGAGGCAGACGACGACCCGGCGGAGCTTTCATTGCACCACACGCTAAAGCTGGTGGACACAGTCAATTATGGTTTACTCTAGCAAATGAAACGGCTGTCCCCTTGGTTAAATAAATGTGTGTCGTGAGCATCAGCAATATTTCCTTTTATCTTTTAGTCATTGTAGAAACTCAGAATGTAATGCGTAATGATTTGCTGAGGCTGGCCAACACACACACACACACACACGCACACACACACACGCACACGCACGCACACACACGCACACACACGCACACACACGCACACACACGCGGCAACATGAGAATAAGTTGAGGTACTGGTGAGGCTACAGAAGAAACAGCTCGATGGAGAGTCATTTAAACTTCATAAGAACATATCAAAGTGCTCAGTCTGATTAAAGTTTAGTTACATTAATGAAATGTATGTGTGTGTGTGTGTGTGTGTGTGTGTGTGTGTGTGTGTGTGTGTGTGTGTGCGTGCGTGCGAATATCATACCTGTGGGCCCATGGCCATTCCTCGAGGAGGGTTCATCCTCATTGGTCCACCCATGTTAGGATGTCCTGTAAGAGCCACAGAGTCAGACGCTGACGCTCATGTAAATCCACATATGGTTCGTCTCTTAAAGTCAGGAATTAAGACCTGCCACAGACAACCCTTCATCCTAATCTCATTAGCTGTGGCCCTCTGGGCCCCTGAAGCTGTAATCTGCAGCTAAAATCACCACAGACCCCCCTTCCTGAGCCAGACACACACACAAATGAGGATTCAGTCCAGTTTTTTGGGTGGATTTTTCTCCCTGAAAATACTTTTTCGTTAATTGATTTGTCAACTGAGGGAAAATTCATCAAAGACTTAGAACAAATAATTATCCACTGTATGTAATGCATCAAACAAAACTCACAAATTTGTATTTTCTCGCTTCTCCAAAATGAGAGTTTGCAGCTTTTCTGCAGCTCTTCTCATTATTTGAACATCTTGTTTGTTTATTTTTTTTTGTTCACACAGACTTTGGAAGGCCACCTCTCGTACTCTGGGACCCTGTGACGGGCCTTTATGCCTATTCAAGGTTTTGGCAGGATTCAATTAATAATAATTAGAATGAATACATTTTTAATTCCACATAAAAAACAATTTAATACTGGTTTCACATTCAAACCGACCAAAGCATGAAAAGCATCAAAATCATGAGTAATTTACCAAGTGCATGGACCAATTGATACTTATTTTATTATTTCACATTATTGCCAGTATTTCCAGGTGTATATAACAATAATTAGTGATAATCAATCATCAAACAGAACCTGGACTTGGATAGGTGGTCTGACATCAGCGCTGCTGACACCCTGTTATTTTCTGACATCTTATAGACTAAAAAAGTAATTGTTAAGTAGAAGTCGATAAAGGTTACAGCCCTGGAGTCATCATTTATCATAGACATATCATCTGCTTTACAAACTGAACTCATTTCATCAGGAGGAACCTCAGAATTTAGAGGACGAGAGCTGTCCCGGTCTCACCTTGCGGTCTTGTCGGGTCCAAACTGTTTGGCAGGAGAGGCTGAGATCCAGGGATTCCTCCCGGAGGCTGAGAGGAGAGCGGACACGGAGACACATTAAAACTCGCTGTCGGCAACACAGAAACAAAACTATGACTGTACTGAAGGACTGTCTGAGCTTCTATTGAGATTCTTCAATGAAGCTTTGATTGTCATCACCCTGAAAAAGCAAAAAATCCTAAAATAAAATCTTCAGTTCGAATAAAGCGATGAATCGGATTCAGTGAGGTCGATTTAAAATGTTTCCAAACTGCTGATGGAGTGAATACAGGTACGCAATACTTTTTCTTTTGCAATTAGCTTCTTTTAATACTGAGATTGTTCTTACTGTGGTTGTGTTAATGTATTTAACGGTGCTGTTAGATCCCTGCTAGACTGCCCTGTTATCACCGGCACGCGCCTCCCTTTATGTTCAGTAAGCAGGAAAGCAAACTGTTCTTTGACCTCAATGAAAATGCTGTTTTTGAAAAGCTAAACGGTGACAAACATGATCTCAAGCATTCATTACCTGAACTTTGGAAATGACTACGTTTATTTTTTCCCACTAAATTTTGACTTTTGGGCTTTTCAACGCTCTGGACATACTGGAAATTGAATCACAGGGGTTGAAAACAATCCCACGCAGCCACCGCTGGCATCTAACGCTGCCAACAGCATAATATTAATAATATCAGTGTGGACTAATCTTTATCTGCAACAGAAATGTAGAAATCCCGGCTTTAAACAGAATGAATACATGCAAAAAAGCTTTGGCCCATCAGGTGCAGCCCTACAAAAAAAGTGAGTAAGAAATGGCAAAAAGCTGCTCAAGTACCTGATTTGGCATTCGGAGTGAGGGGCGCGGTCCACCTGGATACCGTGGTGACATGAAAGGCTGTGGAGTAGAAATGGAGGAAAGAAGGGGGGAAAAAAAGAGGGAAACGTGGGGAAAAGAGGGACACAGAGAAAACCACATTTTCATTATTGATAAATCCGAGAGCACTCAAAGAGGGGAAGCACCGAGGACACACAGATGGACACGGTGTGGTCGGAGGATGGAGGGTGACACTGAAAGACTGCGAATTCATCAACACATCCGCCTGGAAACATAAAAAACACGCTGCAGCCAGAGCCTGCGTTTAATGAATTTTAACAATACCTGCTTATACGCACACTCAAAGCGTGGATTCAGGTGTGTGCGTGTGTGTACAGGTTAATGTGTGTGTATGTGCGTGTACAGACGGCGCTCACACAGCTTCCCTGCACACCCTGCCTGCTCTCGCTGTGGTGTAAGCTGATTCGGCCTGTGGTCTGCCTGGCGTTGTTAGAGACACCTCAGGCCAACAACACCGTCCAAAACCTTAGAGGAAGCATGTCCACACTCTCTCGCACACAAGACGGAAACCAGAAACCACAAGAATGAAGAGCCGGGCTGCCGCAGTTAATGGGCGAAGGCTAGCTTTACCTCCACAGTGTCATCTGTAGCTACTGTTCTGGATAAGTGTTGAAACACACGCTGAGTGAGAATGAAAGTTTTTTAAGCCTCGAAACATTGAGGACGCTCCTATCTAGTTAGCAGCGCGAGTAGCTTAAAGCTCTGAACATCCTATATGTGAGCTGAGTGGCTGTACATGTGTGCCCATGTGTTTTGTACGTATATGTGACGTGTCCATAGTGCCCGTCCTCTGTTTTATTTATAAGGTGCAAGAACATGTAAGCAGAGTGGAGGAGAGTGTGCGTTTGTGCATGTGTGTGTGTTAAGAGTGGAGGAGCAGATAAGTGTGCAACCCCCCACAAGCTGCTCCGGGGGTGGGGCAAGGAGTGAATTATTCATCCCACACGGGGACAGCCGACTCTGGGCCTCGGCGAGGAGCGGGCCCTGCTGCATCTGGATTCTCGGCTTTAATGAAAGGAGTTGCAGGCTGGAGGGGGGTGACATCTACGAGGAGTTAGCCAGAGCAAAAGTAGAGCTAACGGGGCTCGAGGGTAGGAGGAGGAGGAGGAGGAGGAGGAGGAGAAGAAAAGTGTGCGAGTGGTGAATGGAAAGAAAAAGAGGGGGTGTGTGTGTGTGGGCGAGGGGGGGTGGGGAGGGATTTAGAGGGAATGAAAGAGAGAGGGGTGTTTGAGAGAAAGTGTTTGCGTCTTACCTGGCCATGGGGTCCCATCATGGGGTTGCTGGGGTTGTGTGGGGGGGGCTGTGCGTGGGGGGACTGCTGAGAGCCGGGTGGTCCCTTTAAGAAAGAAGAGCGATATCAGAGAGGGGAGGGGCCAAAAGGGGGGGGGGGGTTTACACCTGGAGGAATTACCCGGATCAAAATCATAAGAAAGGGGAAGACGAGAAAAGGGGGGAGTCATTCGGGAGTCTTTAGGTTGAGGAGGAAGAAGAGGGGCAGGGGGTGATGGATAAAGCTGGGCAGATTCTTTAAGGTCTGCAGTCAGAGGAGGTACTGCTTAAAAAAAAACACAATCAAAAGCCAAAGATTTTCCAGGAAAACAGTTTCAGTTTGCCTCCGAGTCCAACACAAGCCAACAGAAATCTTTATTAAGCATCATCATTTTGCTGGACGGCCTCAAGATGTGTGGCTACACCGATAGATGATCCTCGGGACCCCTCAGGTCAGAGGACAACCTGTAGATCTCCTCTCTACCACATGGGGGCAGTGTTGCCAAAGGCTCGCTGCAACAGGACAGGCAGCAGCAGCAGCAGCAGCAGCAGCAGCAGCAGCAGCAGCAGCAGCAGCAGGACAGGCACCAGAGGCAACTTCAAACCACACAGATGACACAGACAAAACAAGTTAAAGTCAGGAGTGTTTCCTGCTCATTGTAAGCCAACGAACCCCTGAACACAACCAAAGAAGCCCCCCAGCTTCCCCGACACACTGCTGTGTTACTGCTGACATTTCACCCCAAGAAAAGGGGTTAACGACCCCTAATAAATAACTCATTATGCAACAGCATCTTCCTCCATGCATCCGTCTTCGGGATGGGGGACACGGGCTGCTTGGTGAGTTTGGGGGTATATTTACCTTCAGTTAGCCAGAAGCACGTATCTACATCTGAAGCTGCATAGAAACGTATCAGTTTGTCTCAAAAGGCTTCAATAAATAAGCAAGAAGAGGAACAAACCAATGCAAGAAAGTCCAATCACCCACATCTCTCACAGGCACTGCAGCGTGAGTAAGGCTGGACGCTGAATGTTTGGTAGCGTGTGTGTCCACAGCGCAGAGCACTGAAAACTGTTAATTACCACAAACCTGCTGGAACTAATGACTATTTTCATTACTGATCAATCTGCCGATCATTCTCCTGAATAACCTACTGATGGTTTGCTCCATAAAACCTTAGAAAAAGTAAAAAATGTCCATCACAACTTCCCAGAGCCCGAGGTCAAAACACAAAGATATTCAGCGGGTTAAAAAAAAAGTAGCAAATACTCGAATCTGAGAAGCTGAAACCATCACATATTTGGCATTTTTGCTTTAAAGGCACGATTTATTGATTATCAAAATAGCGACCGGTGGATTGACTCACTGATTAATCAGCTAATCTTTGCCGCTCTAATCTGGTCTGATTCATAATAAAGATTAACCGATCGCACCGATGCGCCAACCATTTCTCTCCAGCTCAGGGTGTTTACTGCTGCTGGTTGCTGATCTGATATCAGTGCTCTCTTTTCCCCTAAATTTAAAAGCTGTACACCAAACTGTGAGGAACAGAGCTGTTTGAAATAATGTTAACGATTACAGCAAAACCTCACGACGACAGAACAAAGAAACTGTTTTTAGTGTCGATCGATCGTGTCAGAGGAAGGTCAGCATCTGCCCTGATGCTGACTTGGCAAATCAGAACGTCCCAAATTTGATTGGGGGCTTTGATTAGAGCTGAAACAATTAATTGATTAGCTGATTGACAGAAAAATATTTGCTGGTTCCTGCTGTTATTTGTGACAATTTGCTGCCTTTTGGGGGACAGTAAACTGAATACCTCTGGATTTTTCAAGAGTTCATTGGAAAAAACAAGACATTTGAAGGCACCACCTTAGGCCCTGATTTATTAATATCTGAAAGTTACAGACAGAAGTCAGGCAGATTTATCGATAATGAAAATAATCATTGTAGTTTCAGGCTTAATCTTCTCCAATCAGACCGTTCTTGATTTTAATTCCATTTTAGCCAGTTTTAGACTGCTATATTTAAAGTTGCACAGCTGCTTGTGTGCTCTAATGACACTGAAACATGTGGCCTTGTTTCACCAAACAACATGTTTGTGTATCTGAAATCAGAGTATCCAGAAAAGGTGTTGCTTAGGGACCAGGTCTGAAAGTCATTATCATGACAGGATGAGTGCTGGAAAGATTAACTCAAAGATTTGCCAACTATGAGCACCAACCACAGTTTCAGCAAACAACCAAACCTTTCCCGTTACAATAAGGCCCCTTGAACGCAACGTGCACACAAACACACACACACACACACACACACACACACACACACACACACACACACACACACACACACACACACACACACACACACACACACACACACACACACACACACAAACCCTCGCCCAATCTCACTCCCCCACCAATGTTATAAATAGCACTTCCATGCGTCTCTCCTCACCCTCTCTCCCCCCACCCTTCCTCTTGCTTATTCACAGTCGTACTCTCACTAATCCCCCACCCCCCCACCCCCCACCCTCTCAGCACATTGCCTCGTTCTCAGCAAGCAAACAATGGAGTGCTAGGTAGCCACAGAAACAAACACCGGGCCACAAATCCTGGTGGCACTGATCTTTCACATTTCCCTCTCTTCTTCCTCTCACCCCTCTTCATCTCTCTCCATCCTTCCCTCCCTCCATCCAACGTGTCACTCGCCTTTTCTCTCCCACTCTTCTCCACCACCTTATCGTGCCTCCTGCCAAATGCCAGCGCTGTCCATCACACCGCCGCCTCACGGAGGATGTGTGCGTTTGTTTGTGATCGTGTGCGCGTTTTGCTGTGTTTGTATATGTATCTGTGTGCGTTTGTGTGTCTCGTTCTATTCACTCTTCAGACAGCCGTCTCCCACACTAAAACCTTTCCCTTCACAGAGCCGGGACAGGTCAGAGACAGAGACGGAGATGGAGGAGTGGAGAGAGGATGAATACGGGATGGCTGAATCACAAATCGGTCCAACGGCAGCCCGGCGAGAGGGAGCCGCGGATGAATCAACATCAGAGGCTCCGGTGGGCGGAAATATCAAGAGTGGGATAAACGATGTTCGGGAAAATGTGGGAAGAAAGACAAAATAAGTGGGAGAGTTGGAATTGTGGCGTCTTTTGATCAAACCTGACTGAGATTTGAGAGTGAAGGACTTAATTACTGCATCCAGACGGATACCGAGGTCGACAATGATCAAAATCTGATGATACATTAGCATTTACAGTCTTTTTGTGTTCATAAATAAAGTGATTCTTTGTGATAAAGACACATGTGACTAACTGCAGAAAACACTTTTACAGTTAAACAATTAACTTTTTTTTCGGTGTCCTGTGAAAACCACCCATCTCCAATTTTAGTAAGAAGCTCTGAATCTTTACCTTAAACTGAAGGTTTAGAAAATGTTTGATCTTAAGCGAAATGAGCCATTTAAGCTGATGATTAGCTGAAAAATGCATGTAAAAACAAAGCTGGTTTTTTTAATGAGAAGTTTTTAAAATACATGGTTTTCAGGGCGGTGGCAAAAGGATAAAGGTGATGTAAAATTTAACTACAGTGGGTGTCGTAATAACAGCAATAACAATAAATACGAATCAAAAATCAAAGCTCTTATTAACTTGAATTGAATTTCAAGACAAATATTCAGAAATATGCCACAAATAAAACTTTTATTGCAGCTTCTGCTCAGCGTGCAAACATTAAGGCCAATACTGATACATCTTTAATAATATCGGTCAATAACTCCGGTCTGCTGATATCAGTCAAGCTCTATTAATTAGTCTGAAATGTTCTGCTTTTCAATTAAAGAGCTGTTTTTTTTTTTTTTTTTTACAAAACAAAGAGAAATGCTTACTCTTATTTTGGTGTTTTGATTGAAGAGTTAAGTGGTTATCGGGGGGGGGCAGGTGAATTTTAAATGCCTTGGTCTTCTTTGAAACAGGACTGAATTAAAGAAAGCGGCCATCTCAGTGCTGGGGATGGGATTTAAAGGATTTGAGAATATTACCTAAAATGTATTTGATTTGTTTGTGAGGAGTCAGAGAGGGATGAACGGTGGGGAGACAGAGGTCAGGGTGTTTCTGTCGGTGATGGAGAGATGGAGGAGTGAACGGGACACTGACGGGGGGGTAAGTCGTACCTGGAAGAAGCCTGGGGGCATGGGACCACCTGGCATGGCGTCGTTCGGGGGCATGTTGCCCATCACTGGGCTGGGCGCTGCCGCCGCGCTCTGAAACTCACAAACATGGTGATTAAACGTGGTGTTTTGTGCCTAAGTGTCAGTGTGAGCCTCCGACTTCTCTACAGGAATATTTCTGCACTGATGCACTGCCCACCAAATTACTACAGGGGGCAGTGTCTGCATCTACAATCACAGCACACCCCTGCCCCCCCTCCCAAATCTACAGTTTAATGGTTAATTCAGAAAAGTGTCCTCTATTACAAACTTTAAACTGTTCCCTCGTCTCTGTGGTGGAGAGAGAGAGAAAGCGCCTAATCTCTTTCTCTGAACTAAGACAGAAGAGAAAAGTTTCAAGGAGAAATACCACCAAAATGTTATACTTATGCTCAGAGTCAGGTCTCTGGGAGAGCCGCGGATTCAAAGCTGTACACAGAGCAGACTGCAGCAGTCCTGATCTACACCATCACATTCTCACTGCTGAGCGCTCCGAACTCGAAGCTTAGTATCTATTATGGTTCATCTCATATGAAAACCACAGCTGGCACCGCTGCATGGACTGTGGACACATGGTAACGTAGACCATCATGCACAGTGGAGCTGCCAGTTTATCAGGTCCAGTCGAGAACACTGCAATCAAAACAACAGGCACGCAGAAATCCTAGTTTTCTGAAGTGCATGTTTTCCTCAGAGTGACATTCAAATTCACGGCCATTTTGGAGGCTGCAGGTGGTGCCCTATTGTACTGCTAAAGAATAAAAGGTGTCTCGTAGAAACAGGTGACTGCAGCGTTTTATAAAAAAGAAAAAAAAAAAAATCCGCAAACAGCACTGTGTCTCATTTTCATACAGATAAAATTTTCACATTATATCGAAAGCATGCTTACTAACAGCCCGTTCTTTACCGTCTTTTCAAAGTTTAACCTGTTTTATTTGGGTGAGTTTCACTTTGGATTATTTATCTATTAACAAATACTGAGCTCAGTATCAATGTTCTTTTTTTTCTCCTGCTTTGGCTGGTTTATATGGTTCACTTTTTAAGGTTCTCATTGCAATCTGGATATTAAATATTAATAAATACAGAACGCTGTAAATCTTAAAGTGCTTGCCTATCTTTCTCTCCTCAATTGCCGATTAAAATTTTGTCTAATTTTTATCTGAAATTCTTATACTATAATTTAATCAAAATTTTATAATTTAACACCACTTAAAAATATAGCAACACGTCATCAGCAAATAAGCTGAGTTTGTAGTCTTTTATGTATGAAGCTGTTTTAAAAAGGCTGGAATGTGAAAGAAGTGTGAAAGCGACTGATGCTTCTTCACTTCAGCTGACCGGTTACTGTCTCCATTATAGCATCGTCTGAGATAACAAAATGTTTCACATCATGACTTCGTTTTCAATTTATTTTTCACATCATATGAAAATTTTTATTTTTTACTTTGATTTCACAAAAATCAAAAGTAGCATCATTAGATCGTGCAATCTCAAATGTACTCAAGTATATGCAAACATTAAAATTAAGGACTGGTAGATGCTTTTTGAAGCAGGGAGCCAATCCCAAGAATCTGTATCGGGGCAAAACGGTGCATATTTTACTTGATTGTATTAACTGACATAAAGCAGACTGTCGCTTTCAGCAGTTAAAAAGACAAACGTCACCGGTGGTCGTAATCTGTGATGGCCAAAATAAAACCTGGCCATCGACGAGATTAGGTGCTCTCTGCAGCTGGTGTCTGCACTCAGGCAAAGATTATTGATGAGGCGAAAAAAGCATCGCTCTGAATAACCGCGAGAGGACAGAATTTCCACAAATTTGTCGCAATCTTCCAGTTTAATTAATTAACGCTTTTGAATCAGGACTATGTGGAAGCAGCTCTCAATTCAAAGCTACAGCTGTTATTTCAGTGTATCAGATCCATATTTTATTGACATTTAGGTGAATGTTAGCATCAGAGAAAAAAAAAAAAAAACTTCATCAGGACATCCCAAATCTGAAGTCTGGACTGTAGTTCTTCAACCTGATGAGAGCAACTGCTTAACTATACATCAACACAGCATCTAACAGCTAACACCACTGTTTAGAGTCTCTTTTACGTCAGTGAAACAATATGAAAAAATAAAACCAGCATCCAGGCTGGAGGAGAGGGGGGTGAATGATTCAGCCCGGGAGTTAAATATGATATAACTGTATTCTTGTCAACACACATAGATGGAGACGCGTGTTCAGGGTGCTTACATAAGCACGCCGGAACAAACACACGCATGCACGCCAACACATGAACGCGCAAACAGACACACAGAGTTGCATCACAGGCTCATAAAGTGCAGCCCTTCAGTACAGAGAGGCAGACAGGAGGGAACCGCAGGCTACAGGACCAGAACAGGGAGGGGGTTTAAGACCCAGGGGAGGGAGTCACTCTCACACACTCTCTCTCACACACACACACACACACACACACCTACCGTTCCACCAGCATGCACACCTAACAAACACACTATGTCCATGTGACACATACTGTGTGCTTGGACAACAACGCATACTAGCAATTACACGCATGTACACAAATACACTCGCTGCCCTTCTTCTCCTATCAGAAACCAACACACATAATAACTGGAAAAAAATAAATCACACACACACACACACACACACACACACACACACGCACACACACGTACACACACCTCCCCCCATCTTTATGCTAATTCTGCTAGTGAACATGAGCAGGCCACTGAGTCCCTGGGGAAGAAGCAGGGTCGGCTGCCTCTTTCTCTCCTCCTCCATCCTCCCTCCCTCTCATCCATCTCCCTCACTTCTCCTCTTCTGCACACTTTTCCCTCCATCTTTTCTCCTCTCCGTGACCCCCTTCACTTATTTCCCCAGCATCGGCACACACACACACACACACACACACACACACACACACACACACACACACACACACACACATACACCTTCCCTGTGCCCCAACCCCTGTACTATTCCTCCCCATCACAACCTCTCCTCCCCTCAGCCCCCCTCAGCCCCCACCCCCCCCCAGTAGGGTGTCAGCAGCTTGCAGAAGCTGTTGCTATGGAGACAGGTCCTATCTGCACTCTGTCCCCCTGGCATCCCCCGCTCCAGGAGCGCAAAGAGAGAGAATAAGAAGATGCAGGAGAGAGTGAGAAGATACAAGAGTGAGGCAGAAGAGGAAAAGAAAAAAGAAAAAAGAAAAGAAGAAAATGTTTAAAGGAGAGTTGTGTTCGCAATCAATCACCTGGTTGCATTACTGTTATCGACTATTAATGATCTATTATCTGCTTGTGCACGCCACAATCGGCTGATTGGAACTGAATGTAAGGTGAAAGCAGGCAGAGAGAGCGCACAGTTGCCACCAGCAGAGGTAGATTTAGTATGCAGACGGTCTTTATTAAAACCAACTGGCCTGGGGAAATACGGAAGGATCCAACAGTGCTTTTTTAGTTTTTGTGGTGGCGCCCACAGTACTGCCTATATCTACCTTTCCATTTCAACTCCGACGCTCAGAAGTGGCAGACTGTCAGGAAACTCAAGACTGCCTCCTTGAATCAGAATAACTCAACTCACGCGAACGTAAATCTATGGGAATTTGTCTTGTTGACATTGGTGCAGGAAAACAATGACTGCTGATGCAGACGGAGCGCACAGGTACGGCAGAGCGCACCTTCATGCAAAGAAACAAGACGACAATTCAATCCGCAGCAGACATTAGTGCTGCACTAATTAGTTGATATAATGAACATGGCTTTTTGTAGTCGAGCTGAATTATTCATTTTCGGGCTGAATGTATGGAAAAGAGAGACTGCAAATGAATCAGCGTGTAAAGGAAGCACGACTTAAAAGGGCTTTAATGGCTGACATGCAGCAGGAAGGAGAAGAATAAGTTTCTTTCATTGAAGCTGGCTCAAAGTTCAACAAAACCCACGGGACGCATTTTCAAATGTCTGGGAATATTTACACTGTTTAAACTGTGAACGATATTTTAATGGCCTTCCTCGGCAGAACTGCACAAACATGGTGTCAAAGCGCACCGGAGCCACGTCTGCACAAAAATAATATTAGGTACGTTTTTATGCTACCTGCCTCTCAATATACAGCATCTCGACTGGCAACTTATCACTGTGGCTTCAGTGGTTTTGGATGGAGAACTGCTAATTTCAGCGTTTTTTACAACATGATATAACATTGTCAGGCTCATTCAAATTATATATAAGATTGGTTCACAATATTAAGAAACACTATACGAAGCTCAAACAGCTCTGATTTAATTGGCTTTATATCCATTAATTATGACGGTCTTCACACTGACATAAAACATTTGGTGAAACGTAATCTGATCGACATTAACCCTACAGTTTAATTTCAAATAGTGCTTTACGACTCGTCTAATTCGTGAATAAAATGGTTTATCAATCATTAGCGGAATGAAAGAAAATTAATTGCTGACCATTTTGGGAAAAATTAAGAGAAAAAAAAAACGGGACAAAATTTGCTAAATTTTAAAAACGGCTGTTTTCATTCGTCTTGTCTGCTTGTAAAACTGAATATCTTTGTGTTTGGGACAGGCGGTCGGACAGCATCACCTGAAGACGTCACCCTGGTCTGTGGGAAGCAGGCTTAGATGTCGCTTCAGGCAAAAAAAAAGCTGCAGACATGCGACATAAAGCAACGACCTTTGACTCCTACTGTAAACACTCACTCAGCTGAGACAGCGTAATAAACTACGTCAGCCTCTGTGGCACCACGGCGGCGTCTTTGCAGTAAAACATCCAAACTGTGGCGATCTTGTCCACAGTTGATGCTCCCTGTGAGGACGCCGTGTTGTGCTTTCTTTTCCTATTTCGTACAATGCTGATGAATAATCCATCAGAACAAAAGACTAATGATCTGATTGGCTGGTACAATACGGTATGTAGATGGGCTGTACAGAAGAGCATTGATCCCTCCCTCTCCATTTCCTTCTCCCTCTCTCTCACCCATAGGACCTACCGGACAGATCAATAGTGCTCAACACATTATTGACCTCCGCCTGATACCTTTCACAGGGATAAAGACAGAGACATAAACACTGGATGGAGAGGTAGGGAGAGACGGCGAATGTATCGGTGTGTGTGTGTCTGTATTTATGTGTGTCCCTGCCTGGAGAGGGTACTAATCTACATTCTGGTTCACACTGATATGTACCTCATCACTGTCTCCTTGACCTGCTGTCCTTAGCACACAGAGAGAGGCAGAGAAAGAGGGAGGAGGGGGAGGAGGCGAGGGAGTGAGGATGGAAGAGAGTGAGAGTGTGGAGACGGGAGGGAGGGAAAAAAAAAAAGAAATAGCTGACTGTGGTGATCTAGCTAATTTATCAGCCCAGTCAAAACAGTGTGTTTCGCCGAGGAGCAACAGGATACGGCTGCTACTCTCACCGTCAATGCACACACACGCACAATCTCTGAAAGCCCAGCTGGTCCTCTAAACTGGCACAACGCACACACACACACACACACTTCCCCAAAAGCTGCTGCCAAGGTAGCAGTGCTGAACCAGACAGGCGGTCTCGTGCACACGCAAACACACGTGCGCACACACACCGGATGACAGCACTAATACATGCTGCAGACACAACATCCACTTAGCCAACACTCCAGAGGGAAGGCAGAGAGGGCGAAAGACAAGAATATGGAGGGGAACGAGAACAACTGTGGACCAGAATATAGTTTCAAGCACAATCAGAGGTTTGCTCCACACTCTGGCATCAACTCTTGGGTTCAGATGCTGAGGTTACATTTCTTATTATTCATACATTCATATAAGAAAACCTGCACATATGAAACTTTTATCGGGACAGCTTTCAGGTGACCTGGAGTCAATCAGGACTCTAAACCCTCGGCGTGGTCATGTCGGGGGTTAGTCAGCGTAAAAGATGTCCAAATTACCTAGTGTGCAGTGGAAGAGGCCAAAAAAAACCCACACTGGTGGTCCACTACTCCAACTGGAAGCATGAGCGCCAAAGAAGAGGAAACATCACACAGATCTAAGTTTATTTTGGTCATAGCCACAGTTTCCTGACACGTCTTTTAACATGGTAATTAAATCCAAAAAATGTGCAGCAAAACATATGAAACCATCATTTTGGCCTGACCTTAATTGATTTGATTTGGACCCAGATATGCAAAAATAAACAAAAAAAGAGTGGCATCTGTTTTATAGCACATGTCGATTGTTGTGGCGGCGTTACACATTTACAGGACAGGATGTAATATACTGCATTTACTGGGTGAAAGAGCACGGCGTCTATCAGGTTCAGCTTTAAAGGACCAGCGCTTCTACAACTTCTGTTTTACTTTAAACTGCTGCTGCAGCATGTTAGGCCTTGACCACACAAATATTTTTTTGTGTGTCAATGTGTACATTTGAGAGACAAGGATGTCATGACCTTAATTTGTGCACGCATGCGTCGCTGCTTTGTGTAATGTGCATACGTGTGAAACAGAAACAACAATGGCGGACTACTGGTTAGTTTAGTTTGGTTAGCATTTCCAGGGCATGTGGCAGAAAGGAAAATAAGGTCAGTACGCACAGTCAGAATGTTCTTCTGAGGTATTTGACGTAAGGTTGATGTCGACTTTAATGCCACGGTCCAACATGCTTGATAGAGCATTTAAATCCTTCTGTTTTAAAAAATATCCGTATACGTGTGGTCAAGGACTGAGTCGCCTTCAAAGCAGAAAACCACTTACACAATGATTTCTACTAATGGTTTTAACAGGACAGCTTCGCTAGCTTGAGTCAAAGACGTTGAAGCAGAACTGTGTTTTTAGGTCCCTGTGTTGTTTGTCAAGTAGCAAAATCATGATCATGATTTTTAGAGTAATATCTGTCAGCACCATCCAACTGTCACTCATTTTTAAGGAGCAGTTCTTTATTTTTTATTTTTTTTTAATATATATATATATATATATATATTTTTTTTTTTTTTACATGATATTATTATTTATTTTTTTAACATCTCTAAAATATTTCCCATTCGTTACAGTTGCTGTCGTCTGTTCTGCAGCAGTGTCACAGCTTCCAAACGAGGTGCTGCCTTCACCCCTGCAACACATCAGGCTGTTTCAACATACGTATTGTAGTTTTTCAGAACTTAATCACACAGCTAATTATCAAATTTAATGGAGCTCTTTGCACTTTTTCCATTACCGTGCACTGATACTGCCGCTGGTGGGAGAGAAGAGACAAAAGAGAGGTGAAGCCAGAATGTATGCAACTATCTTTTAGGGAAATAGAGCTTCTTTGGATTCAGCTGCAATGAAGATTATTTTGGCCTCAAAGTAATGTCGGGAAAAATGACGGATAACGTTCGTGAAGGCAGCAATATATGTGCGCAAGCCCGATTTAATGGATTTTTGGAGATAAGTTTAAAAAACTGACTTCTGGGGGCTAAAACAAACCTGGTGCACAACAGAAAGCTGTTAACTGTAACAAACACTGCTGGGTTTAAATATTTCATTAACATTTAAGGCAACAGGAAAAACTAAAATTACACCAGTGGCGTTCCCCAACGCATCAGAAGGTCCTGAAAAGCACCAAAACGGACACTAAAAACATGTTTCCAGGGCTTTAACTACCATTTGGTGAATTCAGAAAAGCAGATGAGATCTTTAATTACTCAAGACAACTAATATACAGCATTTTTATATTTGTCTAAACCTAAAGGAGCAAAATGTGACCTCTGAATAAATGTAAGAACTATTATTTAACTATGATAATAGCTCTTTTATTTTCCTAAAATAGCCCATCCCCAATACCGCTTTTGATTTCACATTAGCTGTCTTTAGTGTTATGGATTTACACACACACACACACACACACACACACACACACACACACACACACACACACACACACACACACACACACACACACACGTGCGCAATCATACACACACACGCACACACAGGTCTCCTGCAGTTACTCTGTTTAAATGAAAAGAAAACCAAGCCTTTCTTCTATTTCCCCGTTCTCCATCGTTTTGACATTTGCCCACTCAGCTCCATTCTCAAATACCTCAACTGTCTCTTGGCTGTGTCTTCATGTTGTCTACGCTGCCCTCTCCTCCTCTGCACTTCTAGGCATTGTGGGTAAACAGCTAGATTAGCCAATCAATCTTCTCTCGGGAACAGAGGTAGTGGCGGTGGCGAGGGAGGGAGGAGGGGTCAGCGAAGAGATAGGGGGAGAGAGAGAGAGGGAGAGGAAAAGGGGAGGAGAGCCGAGGAGAGGGAGTGAGCGATAAGGCGAGTGAGATGAGAGGGGGCGTGGGTGAAGGAGGGAGTAAGAGATACAGTCAAGAGGGTGGGAGGAAAAGGGGGAGGACGGGAGGAAAGATGCAGATGTGGAGGCGTCACAGTGAAAACATGATGATGGTGGTGAAGAAGAACAGGCTGGATTTACACAAAGGAGAGAGGGAGGAGTGTGAGAGAAGCGCACAGGTAAAAAGACAGAGGAAGAGTGTGATGAAGGAACGAAGAAGCCTCAGCTGCAGGTTGTGTTGCTTTTCAATCACAACTTGCATGACTTTCAGACCCTTCGTGATGCTCCCTGGATTTGAGACAGATTCGACGATTAACGCTGGTAATCAACCCAGATAATTAACCGACGTACGACGCGATGTTTGAAGAATGTAACACAAGTCTATTACAGCAGGAGACAGCGAGCATGCCAGTTAAAATTAATGGAGCCGACCAGACGACATGCAAGCTCTGCAACACAACTCGAACAAAGTTAACTCTTTGTCCTTATTTCTGCTCAAGTACAGAATTCATAAAACGTGCCTTCTCGTTTGTAGTCCTTACGTTCCTTCACTTCAGCTAAACATCAGTTTCAAACAATCATGAGAAAATGGTATTACCCTCGAAAACAAGTCTAGAAAACTGCATTTTAAAATACTTTATGTAAAGCTATTTAAGCCTGAACTGAAATCCTGTATGATGAGATCAATTAACACATCACAAATAAGGATAGTAATCTGTAGATGAGGGGGGAAACAGCCTCTATCTGCTTTCCAAACACTAAACCCTCTAAGCCTGCCTCTTTGGTGAACCAGATGCAATGATAAACCCAAAAACTGGACATAAACTAACTACCAAGTCAATCTAAGACAGCAGTCTAACAGCCCCTGCATTACTTTTAATAACCGGTGTCAGGACTTGTAGAAAAAGTTGCCTTGGCTGTAACCATAAACCTTTGCTGCACCCAGCAGAGAGAGCTGTGATAATGCCTCTTAAATGCTGCCTTGCAATCTAGCAATCCTCAAAAGACTAAGAAACTCTTTTGAGGTAAGGTGAAATATTGTTTTTTCTTGCGATGCGTCTACCCGGCTCATTCTTTTGAAACCAGTAGAAAGGACCTGTGCTCAGAGACTAGCCTCAGGGGGCTGGAGCCAAAATTAAACCGGTCCCGTCTCTTTCGCTTTATCACTGTTAGGAGCAGACAGCAAGAAACCATGTAGCACCACCCATCTACATAGTCTCACACACTCAC